>NC_087152.1:24631754-24636754 GCF_035594125.1 Scylla paramamosain | reverse complement strand
AAATGCTGGATAAAATATGGGTGTAAAGCTTCATCACTGTGCGTTTTCTAACATATGTCTAAAATATTTATACAATATTTGCAGATTGGAAATGTTTCCTGAGGTTAGTCTTAAAACTGTTTAGATTTTGAGACAGGGTGATGGTGGATGGGAGTTGGTTCCACAACTTAGGACCCAACACAGTGAGGTCCCTGGCACCGCTGTCTGTTCTGGTCCGGGGAACATGCAAGTTGTTTCTTTGTCTAGTTTTACTGTTTGTCACATCATTTACAGTATTAAAAGATAAAAAGGATAGAAAGCCATCAGGATAACATCTTCGTAAAGTTTTATACATTGTTACGCAAATGTCAAACATATGTTTCTCCTTAACCCTGAGCCATTTAAGTTCTTTAAGGAAAGGTGATGCACGGTCATATTTCCTGCCACCTCCCACTGCTACTTTAGCTGCAAAGTTTTGAAGTTTCTGGGCCTTACACAGAAGAGTTTCGTTTGTTGATCCCCACACTTGAATGCAGTAATATATTGTGCTTATTGCAAGTGATTGAGTAACAAGAATTCGTGTGGGTTTATCAAAACATTTACTAATTCGATTTATATACATTAATATGCCTGTCACCTTCTTCTGTAACTCATTTAAATTAACATCAAACAACATATATTTATCAAAATACACTCCTAAATTCTTAACATGATAACTTGGAAGTATGTTCTCTCCATCAAAATGTATGGTAGTGTCAGGAGGAATCTTAGCTAGGAGTTGGCGATTGCCTAGGAAAATACATTGCGTTTTACTTGGATTTAAAAGTAGACCATTACTCAGAAAATAGCGTTTACATTGTCTTAGAGTTGTTTCAGCATCATTAATGAGTTGATGGATATTGTTAACTGTGCCTTCGTGTAATATTTGAGTATCATCCGCGTATTGCACTATGAAACCATTAACATGCTCTGACAGATCATTTACATAAATGCCGAACAATAGCGGGCCAAGAATTGAGCCTTGTGGGACTCCATAGTTCACTTTCTGGTCTTTAGATATTGCCCCATTCAAGCGGACAGACATGGTTCTGTTGGTCAAATAATTATCTAACCAGAATTTACTTATGTTGAGCTTCTTGCATTTATTCAAAAGAATTTTGTGACTAACACTATCGAAAGCTTTGGATAAATCACACAAGGTTAATAGTGATATTTTTTTGTGATCCATATTATTGTATATTTTATTCGTAATGACAGTGAGAGCTGTTTCTGTTGATAGTCGAGGCCTAAAACCATGTTGGGAATTTGAAAGGAGTTTCTTGGTTTCTAAGTAGCATGCAAGTTGATGAGCAACAATTTTCTCTATTATTTTTGACACAATAGGTAACAATGATATAGGTCTGTAATTATTTACAATATTGGTATTACCAGATTTGAAAAGAGGCATGATTACTGCATGCTTCCATTGTGTGGGGTATATGCCTGTTACAAGGGAGGTGTTAATGATGCACGTCAGGTAGGCGGCAATGACATAAAGAGCATCCTGCAGGAATCGCAGTGATATACCATCAGATCCAACAGATCGGGTTTTGTTGAGGTGTTTCATTGTCAAAATAACCGTGTTAATGCTCACAGGTTCTGGTCTAAAGTGAAGTGTAGGATCAGTATTAGTCATTAAGATTTATTGTTGAATTACTATTAGCTCCAAGTAATTCCTATGAACGATTATAGGTCGTCTCACCAACACTGGAGAAGAAATTGTTGAATTCTTCTGCTTTTTCCTTTACATTATCAAAGTCATAAGTGTTAGACTCATTTTTTTGACAAGGAATAATTTCCTTAACGACTTGCCATATAGGAGAGGTTTTCCCTTTACAATCTATAATCTCTTTTTTATAGTAATTTGATTTAGTTTCACGAATCTTTGTCTTTACAAGATTCTTCTTTGTTTTATATACTTGTTGCAAGAAACTGTTCTGTCTGTCATCTTTGAGTCTAGTTTGTGTTTCATTCCTGTCTTTGATTGCATTTCGTAACTCATCATTCATCCAGGGTGTTGGTGGTCTTTTCACAACTTTTGTCACCATCGGAGCGCACATATCCAGACAAAGGATAAAAACTTCGTTAAAAAATAAAAACTTGCTTGTCAACGTCATCTGTTAAAAATATATCATTTAAACGATACACGTTATCAAGGAGGAGGGAGGAGAAGATGTCACTGGTGTAATAAGTCAGCTGTCTGAAGGTTTTGGTGACAGGGAGGCGCTTTGGTTTGCTGACTTTAACAGTAACAGAGATGAGGTCATGGTCTGCTATTACTTGGGGTACGACATTATTAGATGCAATACACTGAGGTGTGTTTGTAATGATAAGATCAAGGAGTGTAGAGGTCGAGGAAGTTATTCTTGTAGGTGTGTCTATAAATTGAGTTAGGCTGCTATTCATAATAATCTTGCCAACTTTGTTTCCCTTCGAGAGCAGATCGTCATTAAAATCGCCTAAAATGAAAACCTTTTTGTTTTGCAGACACACCTGTTTGAAAACATCTTGAATGTATTCAAAAGACATAGCCAGCGCCTTAGGGTGACGGTACATACACCCAACTATAATTGAAGGAAATTTCTTACGTTGAACTTTAATCCAGACATCCTCCACTCCCTCCTGCTTTGGTACATCAATATTAATTAAGATAGGGTTTAAAACACTTTTTGCATATATACATGTTCCTGCTCCTCTTCCATTGTCATTTCTAAAAACCTTATAGTTAGGAAAATTTATAAAAATATCTGGAGTATGAGACGTTAACCAAGATTCACTCACGCATAAAACATCAATATTTCTCTCAATAACTAGTAATTTTACTTCGTCCAGACTAGAAAGTAATGACTGAGCATTGATGTGCTCAATGGTCAACTCATCCTTTTTTGGGTAAACAATGTGAGTATAAGCGGCGTCCCTCACTTCATGTCTAGCGGCTGTACCTTCTTCGCCAGTGTCCTATGCGCTGTATTGTCGACATAATTTTTGTTTGTGTCCTAATTGATGGCAAAGACCACATGTCAGTTTATAGTCAAATCTACACGTGGCCTGATGATGATTAAACTCACCACAGTTATAACATCCACGTGTGTGTTTGGTGTTTGTGCGAGTGCACGGCACTGGTTCATATGTGGTGTGACTCTCGTGAGTGTTGTACCATGTGTATGGTGTGGTGTGGTTAGGTGTGGTGTGGCTCTCATGGGTGTTCTGCCATATGTATGGTGTAGTGTGGTGTGGTCGGCTCCACCTCTGCCTGGTATTCATATTCACTAAATTCATATTTGTTAGTGTACTTCTGTTTCAATTTCTTTTATTTTGATCATGATTGAAAGCAGCTGTATTTAGTTGTTGCACTTGGAATACTGGAGTGCGTGCCGCATTGTGTGGGTGCTGTGTCGGTTGTTTTCCCAAGGCGCCAGAGGAACCACCACGCCCGTCGCTCGCACCGCGCCAACCTGAATCTGCCTGCCCCCGCCCTACTGGCGTGGTGGTGGTGGTGGTGGTGGCGGCAGGACACGTTGCGTGGGCAGCGCGGGGACGGCGTAACTCTTCCGGTGGAGCAGTATTGGCGTGATAAGGCACTTGTTGGCCGGGAATACCACGGGCGTGATAACTACCCCGCCGTGTTGTGTGATGGAGGGTGTGTGAGGTGTGTGAGGTGTGTGAGGAGGTGGTGGGCGTGTGTGTTGCTGGCCTTGATACGTTGACGTTTGCGATGTTGTTGTTGCTTCTGTTGTTTTTGTTGATGTTTTCTGGGTTTATGTTGCTTAGGTTTCTTTTAACGTGATCCCAGTTTGAGCACATGTTAAACATAGGACACTGTTTTCTTAAGATATCCATCAGTTTTATAACTCCTAATCTATTTAACAAAGAATTTGAATCCTGTTTTAGGTCAAAGCAAAGATCATCTACCTTACCAGTGCCAAGACTGAATGAGGAAACAGTCTCTATAATATTCACACCGTTTGCCTTGCCCCACTTTAGTAAATGTTAATTATACTCTTCCGTTTTTGCATGCATTTCTTTGCACATCGGTGATGGCACTATCTGGCAAACATATATGTTCATGTTGATATTTTTTTTCTTTTAGATCACTAATAAGGGCACCTAGATTGTCAAGAATGATTTCTGGAGTTTGATCTTCGAGTAAATCATATGTGCCGTTATATATTACACACTCAGAGGGAACCTTCACTAATCTTTCCGCCACCCAGCTTCTCAGTAAGTCCATATTTGCCTCGGGGATAGTCCTGACCCGGCAGGAGTCCTGGAGGTCAGAGCGTAACACCTGCCGTAGGTTAGTGTCGCCGAGCAACAGACAGCTCCTAGGTGGTGGTGGTGGTGGTGATGGGCAGGCAGGGTGTACTTCCGTTGAGTGACGACCACGTGCCCCACAACTGTGTTGCTCCAACTCCGTGACGCGCTGCTGAAGTACTTCTATGGTGTGATAAGCTGCTTTCATTTCAACATTTAATAGTTCCAGTTCCATGTCCTTTGTTTCCAATTTCGCTGTAATCGTGTCGATTTTTCTAGCAATACTATTCATGTCTACACTATCTTTGCCTGGAGAGATGGGAGGCACGAGTGTGAGGTGACACGGATCCGAAGGTGTTTGCCGCACACCCAGTGACAGCCGCAAGTCTGGTATTGGGGTCAACTCAGGCCGCTGGCGGATGGGCGCGGGTGAGAGACCTTGCAGGTACCGTGACATTATGCTGTCATTGTCCGGTGTGGTGTCTGTAGGCTGTGATGGGGTGCTGCCAAGGTCCGGTGTAGCGTCAGGGTTCTGTGACAGGGTGCTGCCAGGGTCAGGCGGTGGTGTGGCGCCAGGCTGCTCCGGCAGGGTGCTGCCAGGGTCCGTTGCGGCGCCGGGGGCTGTGGCAAGGTGTCAGGCGGTGGTGTGGCGCTAGACTGGTCTGGCAGAGTGCTGTCAGGGTTCGGTGTGGCGCCAGGGTTTAGTGACAAGAGTGCTGCCAGGGTCA
>NC_087152.1:24496754-24626754 GCF_035594125.1 Scylla paramamosain | reverse complement strand
TGATTGGTGCAAATTCTCACCTAAGTAAAAGTACAGGTAGGGCAGGTAAATTGTCTCGTGTGTTTATTAAGGACAGGTAAACATTTCGGGGTATTTATAGAGGACAGGTGGTTAATTAAAAAAAAAAACAGGTAACAAGTAAGAATGAAAAAGACAGATAACAGGAGACAGGCAGGACAGGTAAAGCTGATTTGTGTATTTATAGAGCACAGGTAAATCTTTGGGTTATTTATATAGGACACTTTGTTGTTGTTGTTGTTGTTACGCTAGTCATCACTAAAGTCTGAGAAGGTAAGATGAATGTAAATTTTTAACAAAATTATTATTATTATTATTATTATTATTATTATTATTATTATTATTATTATTAGTAGTAGTAGTAGTAGTAGTAGTAGTAGTAGTAGCAATAATAATAATAATAATAATAATAATAATAATAATAATAATAATAATAATAATAATAATAATAGATAATAATAATCCCCTTTCTCAAGCGGATTCAGTATTCTCCACTTATGGTCTGGATTTCAAAGTGACTCGTTACTGATGTAAGGACATTCATGCCATCTGTCTGTCTGTCTGTCTGTCTGTCTTTCTGTCTGTCTCTCAATCTGCCTATCTATCTATCTATCTATCTATCTATCTATTTATCTCTCTCTCTCTCTCTCTCTCTCTCTCTCTCTCTCTCTCTCTCTCTCTCTCTCTCTCTCTCTCTCTCTATATATATATATATATATATACACTACCTACCTATCTTTCTATCTATCTATACATCTTTCTATCAAGGCACTTATTTATTCATCAGAATTCTACACTTAAGGCCTTCCTTGCACTCCAGTGACCTGCAAACACACACACACACACACACACACACACACACACACACACACACACACACACACACATCAGCAAAGATGCAAAGGGGGAGAGAGAGAGAGAGAGAGAGAGAGAGAGAGAGAGAGAGAGAGAGAGAGAGAGAGAGAGAGAGAGAGAGAGAGAGAGAGAGAGAGAGAGAGAGAGAGAGAGAGAGAGAGAGAGAGATATCATTCGTACATACACGTGTACACACACACGTACACACACACACACACACACACACACACACCTCCGTCACAAGCACACGTGTAACAATGGTAAATGTTCATTTTTCTTCACTTGACTCTTTCTCTCTATTCTGGACGATTTTTTTTTTCCTTGCAGTTTTGTGTCTGTTTAGAATTAATGTACTTGTTGCAAACGATTAGTTTTTACCACAGCCTTCCCTCGATCACGCATTACTCTCAGATTAACCCTTTCACTGCAACAGGACACAACCAGCACCACCAGCAGCAGTGTGTCAACTCTTTATAAGCATCTACAAGAAAGTTAGCGATGAAAAGAACACATTTTGCAATTTCTTCCCAGTCCAAATATTGAATGTGGCTGGAGGACAAGTCCTGAGCGTGACTGGCAATTAGGGAGAGGTGCACCGAGTGGCAGTCAAAGGGTTAATACAAAAACAGACCTAAATCTACCTGAAAAAAGTTAGCTCCGTCATGACAGACAAGTAACACAGCAGCAACACTCACTCGCAGTGTTTCCCCCGAGAGGACTGACCGGATACGCATAACTACCACACCTGACAAGCTTAAACCAATTAAACCCTAATTACCTTCCCATCCAAAAGAGGAGGAGACATTAAAATCAAGAGAGAGAGAGAGAGAGAGAGAGAGAGAGAGAGAGAGAGAGAGAGAGAGAGAGAGAGAGAGAGAGAGAGAGAGAGAGAGAGACATTAAAATCAAGAGAGAGAGAGAGAGAGAGAGAGAGAGAGAGAGAGAGAGAGAGAGAGAGAGAGAGGAGGAGACATTAAAATCAAGAGAGAGAGAGAGAGAGAGAGAGAGAGAGAGAGAGAGAGAGAGAGAGAGAGAGAGAGAGAGAGAGAGAGAGAGAGAGAGAGAGAGAGAGAGGAGACATTAAAATCAAGAGAGAGAGAGAGAGAGAGAGAGAGAGAGAGAGAGAGAGAGAGAGAGAGAGAGAGAGAGAGAGAGAGAGAGAGAGAGAGAGAGAGAGAGAAGAGACATTAAAATCAAGAGAGAGAGAGAGAGAGAGAGAGAGAGAGAGAGAGAGAGAGAGAGAGAGAGAGAGAGAGAGAGAGAGAGAGAGAGAGAGAGAGAGAGAGACATTAAAATCAAGAGAGAGAGAGAGAGAGAGAGAGAGAGAGAGAGAGAGAGAGAGAGAGAGAGAGAGAGAGAGAGAGAGAGACATTAAAATCAAGAGAGAGAGAGAGAGAGAGAGAGAGAGAGAGAGAGAGAGAGAGAGAGAGAGAGAGAGAGAGAGAGAGAGAGAGAGAGAGAGAGAGAGAGAGAGAGGAGACATTAAAATCAAGAGAGAGAGAGAGAGAGAGAGAGAGAGAGAGAGAGAGAGAGAGAGAGAGAGAGAGAGAGAGAGAGAGAGAGAGAGAGGAGACATTAAAATCAAGAGAGAGAGAGAGAGAGAGAGAGAGAGAGAGAGAGAGAGAGAGAGAGAGAGAGAGAGAGAGAGAGAGAGAGAGAGAGAGAGAGAGACATTAAAATCAAGAGAGAGAGAGAGAGAGAGAGAGAGAGAGAGAGAGAGAGAGAGAGAGAGAGAGAGAGAGAGAGAGAGAGAGAGAGAGAGAGAGAGAGAGAGAAGAGACATTAAAATCAAGAGAGAGAGAGAGAGAGAGAGAGAGAGAGAGAGAGAGAGAGAGAGAGAGAGAGAGAGAGAGAGAGAGAGAGAGAGAGAGAGAGAGAGAGACATTAAAATCAAGAGAGAGAGAGAGAGAGAGAGAGAGAGAGAGAGAGAGAGAGAGAGAGAGAGAGAGAGAGAGAGAGAGAGAGACATTAAAATCGAGAGAGAGAGAGAGAGAGAGAGAGAGAGAGAGAGAGAGAGAGAGAGAGAGAGAGAGAGAGAGAGAGAGACATTAAAATCGAGAGAGAGAGAGAGAGAGAGAGAGAGAGAGAGAGAGAGAGAGAGAGAGAGAGAGAGAGAGAGGAGACATTAAAATCGAGAGAGAGAGAGAGAGAGAGAGAGAGAGAGAGAGAGAGAGAGAGAGAGAGAGAGAGAGAGAGAGAGACATTAAAATCGAGAGAGAGAGAGAGAGAGAGAGAGAGAGAGAGAGAGAGAGAGAGAGAGAGAGAGAGAGAGAGAGAGAGAGGAGGAGGAGGAGACATTAAAATCAAGAGAGAGAGAGAGAGGGAGAGAGTAAAGATGACCACGGGAGAAATCAGTATGAAGACCAGCAGACAGGAAACACCTTATCTTGTCTCAATTTTTGTCCTTTTATCCAGTGTTCCCTTATTACTGCTTCACAGCCTCGCCTCCCCCACGCCCTCAAGTACTCACCACACCACCCGCAGCCCTCCTGACGCACGGAAGGATGGGAAATATTACGATAATCGCCACCGCGGGACTTCAACACTACTCACTCTGTACCTCACGTGACGGGGGAGGAGTAGGGGGGCGGGGTCTCAGGGGTGCCAACTTATGCGATTCGTCAACATCATAATAAGATTCTAAATCAGCCCGTGTAACTTTGTTGAAATTGACAATAAATATAGTTAAGTAAGTATTATTGCTTTGTGTATTAATATTTGTAGATTTCTTTGCGTTTACCGTTGATTTAGTGTTTTATGAAGCGTACGTCATGTTGGTACTCCTGGCTGATCACTCCTGGCGGGAAATAGATTTTCGTTTTAGTGAGAGAGAGAGAGAGAGAGAGAGAGAGAGAGAGAGAGAGAGAGAGAGAGAGAGAGAGAGAGAGAGAGAGAGAGAGAGAGAGTGTCAGTGAAACAAGAAACATTAAGAGGTGAAAGAAAATAAGGAGAAAAAGGAGAAAAAAATGGATGCAGGAGACGGCTAAGAAGAGAAAGGAATAAAAAAAAAATCAATTAATGGGAAGGAAAAAATCTGAAAAGTTGAGGAGAGAATATAGGAGGAAAAACGGAGAAGAAAGAGGGAGAAGAAAAGTGAAAGGAGAAGGACGCGTTAGAGATGAGGGGGAGCAGAAAGCGAACATAAAGTGTTATTATGCAGGACTTAGGAGGACGCCAAGCTTACTTTGCTCGTGCTGGAGGAGTAATTGTCAGGGGCAGAAATAACAGGAAAAAAGATAACCTCTGAAATTAAGGCAACTCGCCACTATTGACCCCGATAGGAGCTGGAGGGAAAGTGAGGGAGGGTAAGGGCGCGTGTGGCCAGGTAAAGGTGCAACACTGACCTTACACACAACACACATTTAATGCACCCAGTATACATGTTACATTGTACTGACCCTCAGATGTGATGCAATATTAGGTACAGCAGCCAACACTGACCCTACACCCAATACACACCTAACACACCCAACACACACTTAGTACACCCAGTAAGTACTCACACCCCGATGCGGTGCACTGCAGGGTCAGCGGGTCACCCTCGATCAGTGACCTCAGCACCCCGCCGTGGACAGGACTCCATCCAGTGTCCAGGAGCACCAGGCACGACGGCACGACTGTGGAGGGAAGAGCTTGGTTACTGGTGGCGTGTGGCGGTGTGTGGCCATTGCGGGGGTGGTGTGTGGTGGAGTGAGTGGGTGCAGAGTGCTGCAGACTTTGTGTGGACGTGGTCTGCCATGTGGTGTGTGCAGCATGTGTAAAGGCAGGTGGTGATGGGGATGGTGAATGTGCTGAGTGCTTTTGTGGGAACACCTTACTGTTGTATGATAGACACATTGTTTGTTATACGTAAACACACACACACACACACACACACACACACACACACACACACACACACACACAGGAATTTCAAACCCCGCATAAATCATCGCAGTATGTTTATGAATGCTAACTACTAAAAAATCTCCCAAAAGGCAAGTAATATGCATAAAGAATCTATTGGTGATTTGTGCGTCCGCTGGTGGTCAGGATTGAAAGGAGGAGGAAGATCGGGGGAGCGAGGGCGGCGCTGCCATTTAGGAGTGTACTGTACCAGTGTACTGGCATTACGGTATTTCAGTGTGTCGGGTCAAGTATTGCTATTAGTAGAGTTATCTTTGTTGATAATACCAATGCACACACACACAAACAAACAAACAAACAAACAAACACACACACACACACACACACACACACACACACACACACACACACACACACACACACACACACACACACAAACACTTACACACACACACACACACACACACACACACACACACACACACACACACACACACACACACACGGCCACGCGCCTCGCTCGGTCCGTGCCACCAGACACCACAACAAGATACGCCTAAAGGTGCCGCGCACAGAGCGGTACAGACTCAGCGCGATTCCCACCATGGTGCGAGAAATCAATCAATAGCATTTCCTTTCTAGATTAGACTTACCTTTTGGATTAATGTTAAGTATTTCCCCACTCCCCTCTACATTTTCTGTTTGTTAAATGCCTGAATAGTGAACCGTTTATTATTATTATTATTATTATTATTATTATTATTATTATTATTATTATTATTATTATTATTATTATTATTACACACACACACACACACACACACACACACACACACACACACACACACACACACACACACACACACACACACACAAGAATGTTTACCAGCATATTTTTATTTTTATTCCATATTTAGTTGGAATAGTAAAACAATTTGACTGGAGATTTCATAAAAGTTCTATTAACACACACAAAAGCTATGACGAGGACATGTTCAGTGTAAGGCACAGCAACACCCCCAGCAACAGGCAGCAAGTACCAGACAAGGCATTAGTGGTCGAGGCGTGGCAGTCATCACCAGCTTCTAATTGTTCCCGGAAAAACACCAAGACAATCAGGAAATCAACTTAATTCAAGACATACTGAGAACCAGCTCCCTAAACTCCCTTAGTAATATCATCGGCTTCGTGACTCACCGAGGCGGCAAGTTGGACGAATGAATGAGGCCACCCGCGCATCAAGGCCAAACTGATGCAGCCAACAAGTGGCAAACATTCCAAACAAACACGCCTTCCTGCCGCAGAGCAGCGGCGACCAAACACCTTTAAAGTGTCGCGCACCCCCCTACATGTGAACGGATGAGCGCAGCGGTGCGTGAGGAAACCCGCGGCGAGCAGGACGTCAAGGAAACAACGCAGCCTACGTAGATAACAGATAAATAATAAATACACAAATAAATAAGCAATGCATAAACTCATGAGGCACAAATTCCCGGATAAAATTTTTTTTTTTCTGCCAGTTTAGTATCCTTGGCCAGTGAATTTCCTCGCAAACAGATATTCAGCTTCACTAAAGAGGCAAAGAAGACGTTGTACACAGTCTTAGAAAGGAGAAGAAACAGATCGAGAAAAAGGAAATTAACGGAAAATAAAAAAATCTTCTTCCGCCTCCTCCACCTCCACCACCACTTCTGACCTCTTGTACTCCTGTCCGTGTCTATCACTTCTCCACTTTCAGTGCCTCCACCTCCCCTCCTTTCCTGGCGCCACACCAGCAGCCTCTCACCACCACAAACCCTCCGCGGTCTGGTCTCCTCTGCTTACAGTCAGAATTTCAACACTTTCTATCCTTTCTTTAAAACTTGAACACTTTCCAGCTCAGCGCTAAAGCCACCTGGCTTCGAGGACACATTATTCTACCTCATAAAGAAAAGAAAACTGAATGAGGCATAACTATATTTCTTTTGAGACTCTCCCTCTCTTTATCCCAGCCAGAAAGCCTGTGTGTGTGTGTGTGTGTGTGTGTGTGTGTGTGTGTTTGTAGTCTGTCATCTCTCTCTCTCTCTCTCTCTCTCTCTCTCTCTCTCTCTCTCTCTCTCTCTCTCTCTCTCTCTCTCTCTCTCTGTCTCTGTCTCTCTCTCTGTCTGTCTTTCTGTAAACTATGTACCAACGGTGACGCGCGATTAAACAAAACCGGCGTTGTAACACACCCGTTCATTAGCACCTCCAATCAGACAGACATCCCGGGTGGCGGAGATGTATCACATGTTTACCTTCGTCTGCTGCTGTTTATTCAGAGCCTGCATGTACTAATGACCATATAATGCTGCTACTGAGTAGTGTGTGTGTGATCTTTTTGTTTAATGAGAGAGAGAGAGAGAGAGAGAGAGAGAGAGAGAGAGAGAGAGAGAGAGAGAGAGAGAGAGAGAGAGAGAGAGAGAGAGAGAGAGAGAGAGAGAGAGTACACACGTGCACCAAGTAATAAATGGAGCCTCTCCACAGCACGCCACCAAACAGGAAGGTGTGCATCCCCAGGTCAATTTCTTTAATAATTTCAGAGTGAAGCACGCAGCATAATGGCGCCATAAACAAATGCTTCCCTTCTGACTGCGTCTCAAGTTCTCATATTAATTTTCTATTTCAGAATCTCGTTTCCCTCTCTGGCCCTTCCGCTCGCTGGCCGCCCTCTCCCCCTCGTGCATGCTCCCAGCTACGCCTTTCCTCCTACGCGAATCACGGTGCAGTAATTCTTGTGTGTGCTTATATTTAAATAATGATGAAAAAACAATGACACCGACGACACCACCAGCAGCTGCAAACACCACCACTACCACCATCACCACCACCACTATCACCATCATCACCACCACCACCACCACCACCACCACTAACAACAACAACAACAACAACAACAACAACAACAATGACAACGACGACACCACCAGCAGCTACACCATCACCACCACCACTATCACCATCACCACCACCACCACCACCACAACAACAAACAACAACAACAACAACAACGACGACGACAGTGAGTGTCCTGGCAGACCGGCTCCGTGAGTTGTGATCCCCAAATTACTACTTATTGGCACATTTTTGTCCTTTAACTTATCATAGAGAAAACATGTCGGTCACCATAAATCCGTATTTCATTCCTATACTTATAAAATGTAACATCAGTTATGTTTAAAACAACGAAACACACACACACACACACACACACACACACACACACATTATATTCACAATGACACCAGAGAAAAAAAGTTTATAGAAAATGCCACTCAAATATAAATTCCAAAAGTATTGTCTGTTTCATTACAACTTTTAGCTGCGTATTGTTTCAAAGGAACTCGACACGTCACGATCATAACACAGCGCTGTGGAGAGCTGCGGACGAGTGCGTCTGGGATCATTTGGTGGTGTTCCCTTCACGCCTTCCTGTGGCTCCACGAGATAGCTATCACCATGGCCGCAGTACGGACGCACATATTCATATCTAGTACTTAAAATGTGACCCGTCTACTTCTTTACCTGGCTACATATTGCATCCATAATTCATCCATCCACACGTACGTACTCACACAGTAAACGTTTGCTTACGAAATCTCAAAGCATTTTCACGCTTACAGTCTAAGAAAAGATTAATGTTTGTCTGGAGTGAAAAAAAGCGGCAGCTGAGAAAAGCGTGAGGGTGAGGTGCGGAGGGGTGAGCAGCCTGGCCACAAGTGGGCCTTAGCGACGTGCGGCCTCAAGGCGAAGGCTCTGCTGAATGGATGAAGGAGGCGCCAGACGAGTTTGAGAGAATTCATGGCGGTGCTTCAGGGTTCAGCGAGAGACGCTGTGAAGAGCAGGGAGGCCACGACGACGCGTTGGCAGGTTGGACGAGCGATGGGAGAGGGAACAGTGAAGAAAAACTCCACTTGACGGGATGGTACGAGAGAGAGAGAGAGAGAGAGAGAGAGAGAGAGAGAGAGAGAGAGAGAGAGAGAGAGAGAGAGAGAGAGAGAGAGAGAGAGAGAGTTATTATTTACCAATATTTACATTTCTAACTATTAATCAGCGTCTTTTGCAGCTCATGAAAGTTAAGAAAGAACACTTTAAAATACCATGATACAAAACACAATACAAGGCAATACACCGCCTGAGTGCACGCCTAATGCACGCAGTCCTCCCCCCTCCACCCGCCCTAACGTCAGACCAAGCGTGGGTAACAAGTCCCGCCTGCCAAAACAACTGCCAACTTAAAACGTGTGTGATTTATTTATCCTCTCTGTGAACTGTTGGCATCACCTTCATTCATCCCTCACCAGCTCTAAGGGGAATGAGGAGAGAAGAGTGAGAGGGAAGAGCAGAAGGAGAAGAAACAAAAAAACTATGATGAACCAGGATCCAACCCTCCAGCTCAGAGGTAAGAGGCAGGCAAAGGAAAGAAGGAAGGCTTGAGAGAAAGAGCAATATTGATTTATTGCCTCAGACAAGGCAAAAGGCGGGGCCAGGTTGTGCTGTGGTGTACAAGCATGTATCCCGATCGACAGGGAGCTTTAAAATCCAGCAACTTCCCTACTGCTTTGAATTTAAGATTCATCACATAGCAACGTTCATATTTCCCTCATATACATCCAGTAGCATCAAAACGATACATTTTCTACTTGGCGAATACCGAAAGTTTCCTTTGTGAGGGAAAGCACCACACGGAATTGAAGGAAACCTGAGTAAGCCACAGACACACCGGGACCTTTGACGAGCTAAGCGTCCACAGAACACTCGACGAGGCCTCGTGAAGGCCCATCACTTTCACAAGGAATTCCCTTCCCATCCTGTCGGGATCTTTTGGGAGGTGACAGACTCTTCCTGGCCAGGCAGTCTCCGGGACAGACGAGGGATTCCTTCCCTGAGTGAAGGATTAGCGAGAGGTGAGTGAGAGGAGCGTGTGTCCTCGGGAGGCGAGTGGTGGCAGCAGGACAGACATGGGGGACGTGTATGTCTTCAGGTGGTACGAAAGAACTTGTCGAAGAGGTCTTGTTGTTGTTGTTGTTGTTGTTGTTGCTGTTGGTGGTGGTTGTGGTGGTGGTGGTGGTGGTGGCGATGGTGGCGGTGCATTCCTCCTCCTCCTCCACGCGTGACCCTTAAAGCGGTGGGTGTGTCGAGGGAGGAATGGCAGGGGCGAGGAGTGGGTGCGTATCACGTGTTGGTATTCCACTCCAGCTGACGTGGATACTGTGCCTCAACAATTGTTTTGCCACAACGTAAGTCACAGAGATCTATGTCAAGTTCCTCCCTCGCTCTCTGTCCATCTCTTGCTTTATAGAAGTGTGTGTGTGTGTGTGTGTGTGTGTGTGTCGCCACTGTGTGTCTGTATCGCAACACGAAAGTCGCTATTTGTTCTGTGCAGGTGAGGCAGGGAGCGAGGCAACGCAGAGCCTGCCTTCCTAGACTGGAGCGCTGTGATAATGTGATTTTCGGCAGACTTCAGAGACCACAGGCGTAGATGGAGTGCTTTACATACAAGAATGCACGCACACTAAGGTGAGTGGCGTGCAGCCAGTGGGATGAATGGCTGCGTCAGGGACTGTTCAATCATGGCAGAGTTTTTAATTATGAGTAATTGAAACCAAAATCGTGATAAACTTCGCATTCGGCCACACTAACCGCAGCCATCTGCAGGTGAACACTCTCACACTGGTCTGGCGCCACGCACTCCGCCCTACCCAGCAAGATTACACACTGCCTCAGCGTTACATGGCATCGCGGTGCAACGAATGAGAGCTGCATAAGACTCCACTCTTTGAGTCACCACTCTTGTCATGCACACAATGTTACACGCCGACACAAAGAAGGAGCAAATTGCAGTGGCTTTCTATAATGTTCTCGAAATCGTGGTGCATTATTCCAGTTGGCTGTTCATTATATTTGCTGTTCCTGGGTCGTTGCATTAGAGCTTTGCTGCAGCTTATTTATCTCATAATACTCACTGCTTGAACAACATTCTTCATACAATGCTATGGTATTTATCAATGCTAGCGGGATGTTTGAGTAAACCAAGGCATGATAATTTAACTAATACAACGTTTGATAGTGTATACTTAGGAGGAGGAGGAGGAGGAGGAGGAGGAGAAGGAGGAGGAGAAGGAGGAGGAGGAGGAAGAGGAGGAAGGAAGGAGGTGTAGAGGACCCACTCCCCTCTCACTCTCCCTCTCACTATCACCCTCACTGCCACATCTCCACTTCTCCTCTCTCACACCTCTTACTTCTCCCCTTGTCTCTCTCTCTGTCATTTTTTTTTTATCCAAATCCGTGACCTACCCACTCACTCTCACTCTCACATCTCCATCTCTCTTCCTCTCTCACACCTCTCTCACTTCTCCCTTTCTCTCTCTTTCTTCCGACTTTTTAATGCAAATCTGTCATCTACTCACTCCCCTCTTACTCTCACTCTTATTCTCACATGTCCATCTCTCTCCTTATCCACGGTCTTTGACAAAATGTGTGGATGTGATATATATAAAAATAAATCATAAGCCCTTACCATGTGTTGTTGTCCACACTACACTACAGCGCGGCCGCTCCTCAGGAAATATGCGGGAATAAACTGGGGTGTCCATCCATACTGTGCTCCAGTTGTCGTTATGACCAGCTCCCTCCTTGAGCCTCTAAGGGTAAGCCAAGTGATGAGGGCGGGCTGGGGAAATACCTGCATGGGTCATCCCCTTCCAGGTGAACCCAGGCGGCGAATGCACCAACAGCCGCGCCACGCTCTCCCACGCCCCACCCTACGCCCTCCCACGCGCACTGCACACCTAGTTATTTACTGAATCGATATCACCTCTTACGTTCTTGATTTAATTACATACTGTCATACCTTTCCCTCTCAATGCATAGGAATGCACTGGCGACGCAGTGCTACTTCAATTACATGTTTAAACGCAATAGTACACTGTGTACGTGGAGGAATGTGTGCGTTGTGCTGTCAAGTGCTGATGCGTGTGTTGCGTGGGTGGCACACATGAAGCCCGTGCTGGAGTGTGTGGGCGGCAGTAATGGTGATGATTCCCTCTGACCCACAATGCCGCCTGGTGGCCGCCTCATCCTCGAGACACTGGCACCAAGACGCGCCATTTTGAGCTACACGGAGATGTGCAGCACGTGTCCTGCCCCAGCAAGCCGTGAATGTGCCCCGATGTCCTCACTGTGCTCCCTGAACGAGCCACACGCGACCCACGCAGCCACGTGACCGTCAGTTGCGCAACCCGCATTGGAGGCAGGTTACATGTTTTCCCTTTGCTACAAAAAAAGACTAACATGGAAATAACATAAAATACACTCATGAAGTGACGGGAAATCTGTATGCATTGTGAAGATCTTTTTTTCCAGAGAGAGAGAGAGAGAGAGAGAGAGAGAGAGAGAGAGAGAGAGAGAGAGAGAGAGTCTTAAGAAAGAAACAACTGAGAACCTGAACCACAAAACATCATAAACCTAACAAATGTGACGGATGAAAGATAAAAGAGTACAAAGCAATGTAGCAAAACAATACGAAAACCTTTAAAATCACCCTGGAGTCGAGGCATTAAAGTGGTGGGGAAACTGAGTCAAAAATTACCTCTCGCGGCAGCAGTAACTATTCCAGGTCTATTCTCCCTTTGTTCCGGCCTCGCTCTCCACTTGCACCGCCCGGGTCCAAAAGAGGAGAGATTAACGCAGCGGAAAAAAATGTATTATTTTCTTTTAAGAGAAACGCTGCTCAGGGGAGACATTAAAGTGTCTTCAAATGCTGGCACGGTCTTAAGAGTGTTCAAGCAACTCGAGTATCTTTCCTTATCCTCATTTCAGGAAAGAAAAGTAAAAATTAAGTTAAGGCGACTAAAACTTTTCTTTATTTTTATTTTACTTGTTATGAGCGATTTCGCCTAAGAGAGAGACAGCACTTAAATTATGGAGCGTCGTGCTGCGTAAATCAAGAACGCCTCGGCCACACAGCTGACCATCGGTGCCTTCTGACAAACAGGGATGCGTTAACTTCATCTACTAGTATATTTTATAAAAAAAAAAGAATAAATATTATATACATTATTATATTATGCATTGATTAGTTTGGGGTCTCAGTAATGTTTGTTGTGTGTCACCTATTTATATTTGCAACGTACGCACTCCTAGAACACAGCAAGGATAAAAGAAGCAAGATTGGAATACGTTCGTGCACAAAGTTTCCCTTCATATCTTCCTCCCACGCAGAAGCAAGTCAAGGACACAATTGCGCGAGTTTGCTACACTTGCACCCAGTAAAAGTAAGAGAGGAAGATGTGGAAGCTCCAGATGCCATCTATTACAAATCCCGGTAGTGATCACAGCCAGACATATGAATAAACAAACTGTCTTGGTGTGGAAGATGAAATGAGGTCTGTGGTGGGCGGTGGCAGAGACCCTCCCTCTGCCTCACACTCTCCCACGCCTCGGCTGGCCAGCGTCTTCACATAATATTAGCGAGGAAGCTTGAGGGTTTGGCGGCGCATCTATTGACATCCTGGCCGGCTGGCGGGGCAGTATATTCTGCTTCATATCGCACCTCTAGCTGGAGTATCTTAAAGCCATATGTCTCCGGCACACGTTTCCGATAACTTGGCGATGAGTGGAGGAGCAAATCACCTCCCAGGCCCCTCGCCCCCTCCCATGCCCCTACTGCCGCTGCCATTCACCACGTTAACATTCGTGCCACGGGTCATCAGGCGTCGCTATGTCACGCCTCGCCGCCTCCTGCCGCTCAACGCACAAGCTTTGAATAAGACGTTGGTGATAAAACGCAAGGGTGTTGCGGAATGCGCCGGTGGTGGTGGGCGCCTGCAGCTTTTGGTATTCGGCTAAATCATCATGTATATCAACACGCAAGGTGAATGACAGGATATTTACCCTGATGGTGATGCTAAAGGTCATCTAATAAAGATTTTTTGCCAGTGCTGGTGGAAGCGACAAAGTTTTTGGGAATGAAAGAACACCTCTCCTTACACACACACACACACACACACACACACACACACACACACACACACACACACACACACACACACACACACACACAAACACACACACACATACACGCACACACACACACACACACACACACACACACACACACACACACACACACACAAACACACAGACACACACGCACGCACACACACACACACACACACACACACACACACACACACACACACACACACACACACACTCACAGACACACACACACACACACACACACACACACACACACACACACACACACATCTCTTGAAAGGCCTCTAATGGTATCATAAATATCCTAATTTGACAGAATACTCCCAGGACATCACCGAGAGACCTTCGGCCAATCAATCAATCAATCAATCAATAAATACATAGAGATAAGAGGAGGAAGGAACTAGTCTTGCTCTCCTTACCGTACACAGTGAGGGTGACGAGGGTGGAGCGGGTGGACGACATTTCAAAGTCCACCCGGCACTTGTAGGTGGCGGTGTCGGAGCCTTGCGCTGGGTCAAGAGTGAGACGCGCCCCGCTCGGGTCAGGCTTCAGGCACGTCCGCGTGCTGGGATCAGTCATCTCCTTGCGCTCTTCACCCTCCCTCAGGTCCTGTCTGTCAAAGACACCAAAGGAAACACTTCACCTCCAGCCACTGCTATACTGCTACACCACGCAAAACACTGGGGCGCTCTCTCTCTCTCTCTCTCTCTCTCTCTCTCTCTCTCTCTCTCTCTCTCTCTCTCTCTCTCTCTGTCTCTCTCTCTCTAAAACGTCCCCTGAGAATCGTGGACTATCGCCTGGGAAAACATTTGAGCATCTTTGTTACCGCAATCTTAGTTACACTTTAAAAGTTCAAGAAATTTTGAAGAATAAGTTTTTGTTATGCTTAAGAGGATGGTTATGGGTCTACAATACACACACACACACACACACACACACACACACACACACACACACACACACACACACACACACACACACACACACAAACATATAAATCGAGATATTTTTTTCACAATTCGCGAAGGTAAAAGAGGATCTGTGTTGTAGCTTTACAAAAAATAATAATTCCACGATAAGGTCGCGGGCGTGGGAATGACCGCCTCCCCTCCCACCCACCCACTTGAGTATGCGCGGCCACACAAATTACAACTCGTCACCAAATTACTCAACTAAACAAGGCGTTTCCTCAACACTTCCTAAACTCATAAACATTTCGGATAGATGTTTTGCTTTTTTTGTGCCATAACTGTTGCCACACCAGCTTTGTGCAGTGCAGTGAGTGGACGTGGCAGATCTCACACCGCCATGTTCCCTCGCCATCCATCACTCTGGTCACTCATTACTCAGCTAGACATCGCCCCCCGCCCAGGCACCAGCAGTGTGGTGGTGGTGGTGGTGGTGGTGGTGGTGGTGGTGGTGGTGGCCCTGAAGGAGGCAGCACACCACGCAACACCCAGGACAGCTTTGGGTATTGCCTGAGTCAAGTGTCAGTGCTGTGTCGTTGTCAGAATTAATGGTTTGTGGGGATAAAAATGAGAAAAAGAGCAAGTGAGACTTTGAAATGCACCACGATAATTAAAATTGTAATCTCAACAGTCCATTGGGAGAGAGAGAGAGAGAGAGAGAGAGAGAGAGAGAGAGAGAGATACAAGATACAAGATATTTTATTGGCCCCTTAGAAAAACATTTATATACAAATATGTACAATTTTATAGCCTATGGTCCGATAAGCCGAAGCTTTACTACGGACCATCTACTATTTGTAAACTGAGCAGGTACATGTGATGTGGGTCATTGTCTATTAAAATAATATAAATTGTAGAAAATGATAATAATAATAATAATAATAGTAATAATAATAATAATATAAATAATAATAATAATAATAATAATAATAATAATAATAATAATAATAATAATATAAATAATAATAATAATAATAATAATGATATAAATAATAATAATAATAATATAAATAATAATAATAATAATAATAATATAAATAATAATAATAATAATAATAATAATAATAATAATATAAATAATAATAATAATAAGATAAATAATAATAATAATAATATAAATAATAATAATAATAATAATAATAATAATAATAATAATAATAATAATAATAATAATAATAATAATACCATAAAAGTATTATTAATAACAATAATAGTATTAACAATAATACTAACAACATATATTGATATATAGGGTAATAACAAATGAATAAGTGTAGTGCACAGAAATTACTAGACACAAGTTATAGCTGCCATTGCTGGGTGTTATGAAGAAGTGTTGTTTTCAGTTTTTTGTTAAAAGTGTCCTGTTGGGTGATGCCTTTAATATCTTGTGGCAGTGTGTTCCAGAGCCTGCTGCCCCGCACCAGGACACTCTGCTGTGCATGGTCGGTGCGGCACAGCGGCACAGCGGAATACGGAGGTTTTGTCTGTTTCTTGGAAGCCACAGTGTACAGGGAAGGAATTTAGCGATGCATGTACAAATGAAATGGTCTGTAATGTTATGATGTCATGGAGCTTAAGTATTTTGTGTTCAGTGAAGAGAGGAGAAGTGTGATCATAACGGTGACGGTAGAACATAATACGAAGCATTTTCTTCTGTGTGAGAAAAAGACTGTTAATTAAAGTTTTAAATGCTCCACCCCACACAGCACAACAATACAACAAATGTAGATATACCGTTGATATGTAAATCAATTTTATACATTCAATGGGCAGCTGATTCCTTATTCTATACAATAGACCTGTTATTTTACTAAGTTTGGTTGGATCACCTGAAGATCCGCCACCCCACAGGGATCACCTGAAGATCCGCCACCCCAGATTGTCTCACCTGAAGATCCGCCACCCCAGATTGTCTCACCTGAAGATCCGCCACCCCAGACTCTCTCACTTGGTTAGGTTAGGTTAGGTTAGGAAAGGTTAGGTTAGGTTAGCCTAACCTAACCTAACCTAACCTAACAACATGAACGCATTAAAAAACTGAGTGGACATAAAAAAATGCAGAAAAAAGTTTACTTCATTAAAAGTATGGGATCACCTGAAGATCCGCCACCCCAGATTGTCTCACCTGAAGATCTGCCACCCCGAGTGCGGCTGGGGTGGCGGATCTTCAGGTGATCCGTTTGGTTTTCAAAGTATCAATATGAGAGTTCCATTTGAGGGTATTATCAATAGTAATTCCAAGAAATTTCACTTCGCTGAGCTGGCTTATAGGAATATTGTCAATTTTGATAGTTAATAAGGGTGGCTGAGACATCAGTGGTCGATTCATCATACAACTGTTTTTTTTTTAATATTTAGTGTGAGCTTATTACTTTTTAACCAGTTTGCAACCTTGACCATCTCTTCATTTGCAATTTTCTCCAAATCCTTAATATTTTTTTTTTTTTTAGTTGTATTGATGTGTCGTCAGCGTAAAGTAAAAATTGTAGTACTTCACTACAGCGTGGTAAATCATTAATGTATACCAAAAATAGTAAGGTCCTAATATTGAGCCTTGAGGAACACCAGATTTAATTGCTTTACGAGAAGATGACTGATTATTATTTATAGTGAACTGTTGTCTGTGACTAAGGTAACTATTAAACCAATTATTAGCTGTGCCTCTATTTCCATAGTTTTTAAGTTTTTCTAGCAGTATTGGATGAGAAATGGTATCAAAAGCTTTGGTTAAATCACAAAATACTGTAATACTGTAAGACTTTTCGTCCATTGCATCATAAATATATTGACATAACTGTTGCAAGGCCAATTCTGTACTATATTGAGGTCTACATCCAAACTGTTGGTCTGTTAATATTGAATTTTGAGTGAGATAATCCATGAGTCTTGAGGCCATTACCTTTTCAAATATTTTGCTAAAAGTTGTTAAGATAGCTATGGGTCTATAATTTGTATGAAGTAGTTTATCACCTTTTTTAAACACTGGAACAATTTTGGTCATCTGGAGATGTTTAGGAAAAGTGCCTTCTTCAAAACACTTATTAATTATTATTATTAAGGAATACTCCTCATCCCCTGTATCCTTTTAGTCATTTTCATGTGTACTGATTCTAATAGACCTATATCTTTCCTGTAATGTGGGGACCAGAACTGCACAGCGTAGTCTAGATGAGGTTTGACCAGCGCCAAGTATAACTTTAATATTACTTCCGGCCTTCTACTTTTAACACTCCTAAAAATTAATCCTAGTACCCTATTTGCCTTGTTTCTGGCTTCTATGCATTGTTTCCCTAGACGGAGTTCAGAGCTAACTATAACTCCTAAATCTTTCTCGTACCCTGTACCTACCACAGTTTGGTTGTTTAATGTGTACCTATTGTGTGGGTTTCCTCTACCTACGCTAAGCACTTTGCATTTATTGATATTAAATTGCATTTGCCATCTATCCGTCCATTCATTCATTTTATCTAAGTCTGTCTGCAAGGCGATGGCATCCGAATCTGACTTAATTAATCTACCTATCTTTGTGTCATCCGCAAATTTACTAACATCACTACTAATTCCACTATCCAAGTCATTGATATATATTAGAAATAACAATGGCCCTAATACTGATCCCTGTGGCATCCCACTAATTACATGACCCCACTCGGATTTCGAACTGTTTATTACCACTCTCTGTCGCCTGTTACCAAGCCATGACCCTATCCAGCCTAACACCTTCCCATCTATCCTGTGTGCCCTAACCTTAAAGGAGCCTTTGATGAGGCACCTTGTCGAATGCTTTACTAAAGTCCAGATATAAGATATCATAACTATCGCCATTATCTACTGCCTCGTACACCTTACTGTAAAAACTTAACAAGTTTGTCAGGCAAGACTTCCCCTTCGTGAAGCCATGCTGTGACTGATTTATCAAGTTATGTTTGTCTAAATGTTCCTTAATGTTCCTCGCTATTATTGACTCTAACATTTTACCTACAACTGAAGTTAAGCTGACAGGTCTATAATTAGACGCTAAAGTTTAATCTCCTTTCTTAAAGATGGGTACTACATTAGCCTGCCTCCACATTACTGGTACCTCACCCGACTCCAGTGATTTCCTAAAGACAGAAACTAACGGCTCACTAATAATCTCTTTACATTCCTTAAGTACTCTGGGATATATTTCATCAGGTCCTGGTGACTTGAACTTTTTTAACCTATCTATCTCCTGCTCCACTATCTCCCTAGTTATGGAAATATCTGTCAACTTCTCATTCTCATCTGCTCTAAACACCTGTTCACTATCTGGCATATCCTGCATGTTTTCCTGGGTGAAGACAGTTAAAAAATAATCATTCAGAAGTTTACTTATCTCCTCCCCAGAACTAACCAGCTCCCCATCTGCTGCCTTTAATGAACCTACAGTATCCTTATTTTTCGTCCTGTATACCTGATAAAATCCCTTGGGGTCCGTCTTCGCCTGGCTGGCTACCTTTAATTCATAATTGTCCTTAGCTTTCCTCGTTAACTTCCTGACTGTTCTAACTAATTAATTATATTGTGTCCTTAAAACTTCTTCACCTGCCCCTTCTCTTTCCTCTTCTAAATCCCTCCCCTCCTGTCGTTTTCCCTCCTGTTTCTCCTTCTACATCTTCCCCAAGGTGGCTCACTGGTGAACACCTTGCCGCCCCAACTGTGTGCCGGGGTTCGAGTCCCAACACCCACCTGTAACCTTGTCGTGGCCGCCTGATCTTCGTTGATTTGTGGACTTTTATTTGTTTTCTCCACCTGCCCTCGCCCTTCTCTCTCTCTCTCTCTCTCTCTCTCTCTCTCTCTCTCTCTCTCTCTCTCTCTCTCTCTCTCTCTCTCTCTCTCCTTGTCTTTCACATCTTTTTCCTCATCATCTCTCTCTTCTCCAATTTTCCTTCAATCTCTCTTACCTCTATGCATCCTCCCACACACATTCCCACATGCTCAGCACACACACACACACACACACACACACACACACACACACACAGACACCACTCACTCTCTTACCCTCTTTTTTCATTCCTCCTTCCATCCTTCCGTATTCCATCTTTTTTTTTTATCCCTTCTCCTCTCTCCTGTCCACCTCTCCTTCAATACCTCTTGCCTCCACTCATCCATCCATCCATCCTAGCACTCAGTACCCTCCCACACACACTCACCACCCGCTCACTCTCTCCCTCTCACTACCTCTTCCCAGCTGGACCTCATAAAGTAAATGGACACAGGGGACATGTCCAACTATCAGTCCAACGGAGAGTTTGACCTGGTGGAGTTCACGGCAGCTAAGAACGTCACTTACTGCTCGTGCTGCCCAGAGCCTTACCCGGACATAACCTTCACCATCAAGCTCAGGCGGCGACCAATGTTCTACGTGTTCAGTCTCATCCTGCCCTGCGTGCTTATCAATGGCAAGGGTGAGTGTGTTGTGTGTTGCTTGTTTTGTATTGTAGAGACCTTAGGGTGAATGTTTTGCTCCGTGTGGTGGAGAGCTTAGGGTAAAAGAAGGTATGTTTATAGAAGCGGTGATCTATAGTGTACGTGTTCAGTCTCATCCTACTCTGCGTGCTTATCAGCGGTATAGGTTAGTGTGTTGTGTATTCAGTGTGTTTGCTCAATGTGGTGAAGAGATGAAGGTAAAAGGAAACAAACTTTATGGTGGCGACCCATGTCCTTCGTGTTTAATCTCACCTTGCCCTGTGTTTTCATCAGTGGCATAGGTGAGTGTCATTTGTTTATTGTGGTAAAGGGCTTGGGGTAAAAAAAAAAATGCACGTTTTATTGAAGACTAGACGGGGACAAAAGACAGGTAGAGGTGCTGGAGGGACAGGTGGACGTGAAGAGAGCCTTGTTATGTATCCCTCCTGTTCTTCCACAAGTACTTCACTGCCATTAGTAAATAGATGGACACACTCTCGATGCAGACCGATAAACCTTCTGGTATCTGTTCTTCTCGTGTGTTCTCATGTGAAGAGACCAAAGTTGATGAGATTTTATTTGTGGTTAAAGGAGCTGGACATCCTTTTGCGTTTATTAGATAACAGTAGACAATCAGTGTCCTGGCAGAGTGGCTTTTGCCCGCTCCTAGGATACCCGGCCTTGCTGTGGCATATGAAGCAGACTGAAGTTGAAGATACTTGTAGTTAAAGGAGCTGGAAACCTTATATAAGAGGCAAAATAATACCCTAGCAGAGTCGCTGTTGGGAGCTCTTTGGTTCACCCCGTCTTGATACGAAATAAGATAAGTAGAGGTCCTTACATGAAGCAGACTCAAGTTGATAGTTGTAGTTAAAGCAACTTGATATCCCTTGCGCTTAATGGATGATACATGAACAATTAGCATCCTGACAGGGTCGCCACTGCCCACTCCAAGGTTCGCCCACCCTTAATATGGCTACTGTCAGCTAACACTGGGAATATAAAGGCGGTGCAGAAAGGGACTGGCCATCCTATGTTCTCAACAGGCGGCCCAAGCTCACTGAAGATAGATTTAAGGAGAGAAAAAAAGAAAAAAAAAAGACTTTAAAACAGGTTGATAAATGACTGGTTAAATGACTCATTAATGAGGCTGGTGGTGGTGGTGAGGCAATGGGGAGTTTTAAAAGAGACAGAGTTATGGCCAGGAATGACAGGTGTACACAAGTGTCTTTCATACAGGGAATGCCTCGTGTAGGTCAACTGGCTCTTTGCTGGTTGTCTTGTGCTCTTATGTTCTGATGTTCCAAACATTTCAAACTTTTCAAACATTTATTACTGGCCAAACAAATGTGTTACAGTCATGTCAGGTGTTGGATTAAGGCCAGCCTTTAGAGGACCAAAATATTTTATAAAAAAAATAAAGAAGAAATGAATTCCTTGTAAATATGTTAACTAGAAGAAAAATGATACAATAAGATGAAACAATATTAATAAGGTAACAGTCATACTTATTACAAAATACTAGAATAACTAACAGAAAAGTAGTTGAAATTGTAAAAAGAAGACAATATGTGCAGTATGTCAGAGTGTTGCTATTGTGACACACTGCACATGTTCTTAAAGGCTTTGCTCTCTCATCAGGAATACTTTGAAGAGTCGCACACAGAGACCATTATTCGTGACCTCATGGATGTTAGCATATTGGCGATGCTCAATTCTCGTTAACCTGTCACACACACAAAAGTAAAAAAAAAAAATAAAAAAAAAAAATAAATAATAAATAAATAAAAAAAAATAAAAATAAATAAATAAATAAAAAACTGAAAACTGTCATAACTTCAATAGTCGCTGTTAATATTAGTCGATGTAAAACACTAAAACATCTAAAAATACAAACCAGTATCATCCTGTGTGTTTATTGATATTATTATTATTACTTTTTTTTTATTTTTCATATTTCCATGGGTTCCTTTACTACGAGGTACATAATATTCTCCTCTAACTCCTTTTCTTTCATGTGCAATATCAGAGGAGAAGGATGGTGGTGGGGGGGAAGCCTTGCCATTATTCTATCCTATTCTTTCGCATGCATATTTGTAGTAGTATTGCGTAGTTTCAGCAGCTATCCTTCCTATAGACCATTATATTCTTGTATTTGTTCTTCATACTTCTATCTCTATTTTCTTCCATTGTTTCTTTACTCTCCTGCGTCTCTTACTTTGGATGACAGTGTTTACTTTATCGTACGAGTCATCACTTTTTTTGTGTGTGTGTTCTTTTATGTTACTCCTCCTTCTCTTTCCTGCCCTTCCTCCTCTCCTCCCTCCCTCCCTCCCTCCCCGTCGTTAATGGAAGTGGTTAGCGAACAAGCCCTTCAGTTCCCACTTTTATTGCTCTTTTCCTCATCTGTACTTCATCTTGACGTGTTACCGGTGAGTGTCAGGAGAGTGAGCGACGCGCAGGTACATACACATGCTCAGGTGTCACTCTCAGGTGTGTTTCCATTTGTACCTACCTGTCTTCTTTTTATTAGGTGTGCTTTCATTAAGGTAACAGGCCAGGCGACGAGAGGCGAGGCGAGGTCAATGAATTGCTCTTGTGTTTTTTATCTATTTATTTATTTATTTATTTTATTTTATTTTATTTTATTTTATTTGTGTGTGTGTGTGTGTGTGTGTGTGTGTGTGTGTGTGTGTGTGTGTGTGTGTGTGTTTCGAGTTTAGGGTTTTATTTTATTTTATTTTCGTCATTTTGTCTTTCGTGCGATTTTTTCTTCTTTTATTCTCTCTCGTTCGCTTGCTTTAGATTTTTGGGTTTTCTGTTTATTTTTGTTTTATATTTTTTTGGTTTTTCTTTTCTTTTTTTTCTTTTTGTTTTATTTTTTTGTGTGTTTGTTTTCTTTCAGTGTTTTTTTTTCTTTTGTTTGATTTAAATTTTGTTTTTACGTTGTTTTCGTCTTGTTTTTTTTTTTTTTTAATTCGTGTAATTTAGATTTCGTGTTTTACTTCGTGTGTGTGTGTGTGTGTGTGTGTGTGTGTGTGTGTGTGTGTGTGTGTGTGTGTGTGTGTGTGTGTGTGTTTGCCTTCTTTCGTTTGAGTTTCCTTTTGTGGTTTATTTTGTTTCGTTGTTGTATTTTTTTGTGGTTACATTTCAGTGTTTTGCTTTGTGTGTGTTATCATTTTTCTTTTCTCTTTCCATTTCCAGTCTGCTATTGTTTACATTTATTGTTTGCCATTTTCCCTTCTCCTTATTTGTTCCTCACTGTTCCTCACAATTTGTATTGCAGGGAAGAAAGGAAGTAAGGAGTTAATAGTCTCTCGTCTAGTTGTGTTCCAGTCTGCTTATTTATGTCCCTACTTCTTTTGTGGGTTGCTTCCGTCAGGGGTCACCACAGAGAGAAGCAACCTCCAGCGCCTGGTCTTCTGCCCTTCCTCAGTCACACTCACTACGAGCATGTCTTCTTTCATTACATCAGTAAACATTCTCGTATGTCTTTCTCTTTTCACTCACACCAGTTGAGTTTCTCCCGCCTGGTACATTCATCTCCAGCATCCTCCTTCCCACATATTCCTCGTCTCTCCTCCTGACACGTCCAGACCACTTCAGTCTCACCTGTCTAGCTTTGTTCCCAAGCCAATGTATCCTTACTGCTGGCTGTTACTCGTTCACGTTTTTATTATGTAGCTAAACAAAAATAATGACCATCTTTCTGTATAATATTTCCGCTGTTTTCTACAAGTATTTGTCTTTCAATATTCCGTTACTGCTCTCCTGTTTTTCCTTCCTTGACCCCTAGTGTCCTCCATCCTCTAGCTCTTAGAATCTGTAGTGGTAGTGGTAAAATAGACACACAGACAGCCTCGTTAGGCCCAGTAGGGCTGTTGCTGTCTGCTCTTTCCTTTGTATTCCTTTGTATATTCACCTCTGGGGTTTCCCATCATCCTACGCTACCCTCCTTCTCCTCCTCCTCCTCCTCCTCCTCCTCCTCCTCCTCCTCCTCCTCCTCCTCTTTCTCCTCCTTGTACTCAGTGACCTCGTTTCTCATCGTTTCCTGATCTCTTCTACGTACAAGTCCCCCTTTTGCTCCTCCTCCTCCTCCTGCCTGGCTTCCATGACGGGTACATGAGATCGTGTGGTTCCTGCGGTGGCCACAAATTGCCTCTTTAAGGACAAAGTGTTCCTCGCTGGCTGTCTTTCCCTTGTACTCTTCCTCTACGTTCCTTGCGTATTTCCTTGTATTGTTTTTTTTTTTTTTCCGTGTGGTTGATATATCTATTTGTAGTTTGTGTTATTTTTTTCTTAATTGTCTTTTGTGTTCTATTTTCCTTTTATTGTGTTGATTTTTTTGTTATTCTTTTGTATTACTGATTGCTTTTTATTTATTTTTTGTCCTATTTTACGTTTCTTTCATTTCTTTATTTTTTTTGTGTACTTCTGCGTATCTCTATCAAAAAACCAAACTTTATCAAGCTTAAATCCATTATTTCTTGCCCTGTTCTGATTACTTCCCTGGGGCAGTATGTTTGTGACACTCGTTATCTGCAACACAAATAGTAAAACATTCTACTGTACTCGGTTTAATTTTCGCTAAGTAGAATTGCCCACCAGCGTTACTTTGTTATTAGAAGTCAAAGATTTCGAGGCGTAAGATTGGTGGGGTGGTGCAGTGGTTAGCGCGCCCGACACACAATACTAGGGTCCGGGGTTCGAATTTCCGGCTTGGTGAAGACAATTTGGACGTAAGCCAAGGAGTTGTGACCTTGCACCCCGCCAGTATTGCCGAGACGCCCTGAGCCAGAGGGGCGTGGTGGATGGATTACCATCTCCCCTTCCTCTAACAGCGGGGGAAGAACTTGTCTGGCGTGGAAACATAGAATTACTTGATTCATTTTCTTGGTTAGTTTTTTTTTAAGAATGATCTTATTTCTTAGGTAGTTTGTTAGGATAAGCTGGAGTTCTTAATTAGCTTGTTAAAATTAGTTTATCTCGTTGGAATTCATTGATTTGTTAGTCAGCTTGTTAGAATTTGTTTATTTCTTAGTTACCTCGTTGGAATTAATTGATTTCCTAGCTTGTTAGAGTTAGTTAATTTCTCAATTAGCTTGTAAGAGTTTGTTGATTTCTTAGTTAGGTAGTTAGGAATAGTTCTCAAACAGACGAGGAAATGTCTCCTGCTGATGTATTCCTTCATGATTTGGTCCAGCCTCGTCACTCCTTGAGAAAATTATAGCATCTTCTAGCCCCATCCTGATTATTGACCATATAGAATCTTGTCTACATCACCGTGTTGTCTCCCCTATGCCACTTGCACACCTCCATCAGAACCACAGGAACATAACGCGACAAAATATGGGTTGGTGCATGAAGTGATGAGGCCTACAAGTGGCAGTCCCTGTAGAAAACCTACATCTCCTGATTACTAACCCTGAATATTTTGTTTGTCACCTTGTTATATCCCTTATGCCACTTGAATACCTCCATCATCACCACTTTTAACCTATATACACCTTTCCTCTAGTTGCCATCTCCCTTATGCCACTTAAACATCTCCATCAGCTTCACTCTTGACCTACATGTACCTTCCCTCTGTTCTCTGCAGCCCTTTTGGTGTTCCACGTGCCGAGCGATCCGGGGAGAAGGTGACTCAGGGCATCTCGGCGCTGCTCTCCATGACTGTCTTCCTCATGACCATCAGAGTCCCTGCCGCCAGCTGAGAAGACACCGCTCGTCAGTGAGTACTACGCCTCGCCTCTCACTGCCCTCCCTGTACTGTGCCTTACAATATACTGCCTTTCTTGTTCTGTGCCTTATAATACACAGCTCCTCTTAGTAATGCGCCTCACGATACACTGCCCTCCCTGTACTGTGCCTTACAATATTGACTTTCTTGTACTGCGCTTTACCATTTATTGTTATCCCATCTTGGTCTCGTGGGACTCAACTTAATATTGGTATAAGTTAACCTGATATGATCTGACTTTTACTGTTACTTCTGCTGTTACTGGTTGTGGTGGTGGTGGTGGTGATCGTGGTGCGACTACTACTGCTACTACTACTACTACTACTACTACTACTACTACTACTCACCATCATTACCACCACCACAACTGCAACAATCAGCCCAGTAAAAACACCACAATCCCACCATTAACAACAACAACAACAACAACAACAACAACACCAGCAACAACACTAATCTAACCTAACCCAGTCATTCCTATCAAACAAAGTAGGTATTGACAAGACCAGGCTCATCCATCAGGGTTCAGCGAGGACTCTGTAAAATCCCCCCTCGTCTGTCTCTACTTTCCTCACTACGGGAATAAGCACAGAGAAAAGGCGTTGCTACCACCTCGCCCCTTCCCCTTTAGTGGCCTTTCACAACATGCTGCGAATGTACAGACACGTACTGTGCTGGCGAGCTGGACAGTAATAATAATGCACTTGTGTGAGGTTAATTTTTAGATTGATTGATAGATAGGTAGATAGATAGGTAGATAGATAGAGATAGGCAGAAATAGAGATAGATAAAAAGATAGATAGATAGATAGATAGATAGATAGATAGATAGATAGATAGATAGAGAGAGAGAGAGAGAGAGAGAGAGAGAGAGAGAGAGAGAGAGAGAGAGAGAGAGAGAGAGAGAGAGAGAGAGAGAGAGAGAGACTATCACTTTCCCAGTACTAACAAACATAACCAGAGAGAGAGAGAGAGAGAGAGAGAGAGAGAGAGAGAGAGAGAGAGAAGCTATGAAAGTCCATTTTTTATCACACCACCACAAGTCTTGCTGCCTGAAGCTGACCAATTTTGCCTCAAACTTACGTTGTAATTTGCAGTATTCTTCTTTATTACTGAGTGTCCTGTTAGCCTCCTTTATCATGTGTGTGTGTGTGTGTGTGTGTGTGTGTGTGTGTGTGTGTGTGTGTGTGTGTGTGTGTGTGTGTGTGTGTGTGTGTGTTCGTTTTGTTTTTTTCTGCCTGTTTTTTTTGTCTGTTTTTTTTTTTTTTGTCTGTTTTTCCGTTTTTTTTGTTATCCTTATGTATGTTTGTGTCAATACGTGTTTGCTTGTCTGCCTGCCACTGTGTTTGTCTGACTGCCTGCCTGCGTGTCTGTCTCTCGGTCTGTTTTTTTTTTTTTCATGTTTCTAGAATATTGCGTTGTTGTTGTTGTTGTTGTTTTTGTTGTTGTTGTTTGTCTTGTAAGTAACGATGCCACCATAAATTCTATTAAGTTAGTCCTTAATTGTCTTATTTATTTATTATTTTCTTATTCATTCATTTATTCATTCATTCATTCATTCATTCATTCATTCATTCACGTCGGCTGCTACGTTTTGTTTTTTAATGAGTCACTTGTCTCACCCACTCAGCCAATCATATTAATCAATTACTCAAACTTATTCACGGTCATGCACTGTACATATCTATTTAGCAAGTGAATGCAGTACCTTGACCTATCATTCATTTGTTATAGTTGTTATTTAATGCCACGTGTCGCTGCTGTTACTGCTCGTGTTGTTGACAGCAATGGCGAGGGTAAAGCACCAAGTTAATCCCTGCAATATTTTTTTTTCTCTTCACTGCGCGTTCATCACTTACTACAACAGTTTTATCTATTCTGTTCAAATCCTTCCTCACGTGTTGCTCTGAATCCCGTGACGTGCTGTTCATTTGTTGCTTGTATGCTGACTTGCCCTGTGTGTTCATTAGCACGGATCATTTCTGTGTGTGTGTGTGTGTGTGTGTGTGTGTGCTTTGTTATTTAATAATAATAATAATAATAATAATAATAATAATAATAATAATAATAATAATAATAATAATAATAAACGGTTTATTATTTAGGCAGTTAACAAACTGAAAATGTACAGAGGGAAGTGCAGTTGTGTTGTGTTGTGTTGTAATGGACATGTGTTATAAGGGGGCGTGTGTTGGGTTGTGGTGTGTAGTCAGAGGGCGTGTGTTGTTTTGTGTTGTTGTGTTGTGTTTGGGCAGTGTGTTGTGTTGAGTTGTGTTGTGTGAGGGAAGTGTACTGTACTGTGTTGTATTGTGTCGTAAGAAGGCAGTATGTTGTTTTGTGTTGTGTTGTAAGAGGCTTGTATTGTGATATGTGTTGTGTTTGTTTGTGTTGTGCAGCGTTGTGTTGTACTGTATCCTGTTATGCTGCAAGAGATCAGTTTATTGTAAAGGGGCACAAAAGAATTACGGTTATTATTTTTTTCTTTTATTTTAGCTAAAGCAAGAACTATATCGGTCATTGAACTGCCGATGTGTTGAACCAAATTATTTGTTTTCTTTGTCATGATACTTGACGATGCTAATTATAAGCAAAGATTTCTCAAGCTAATATTTGTCCTTTATAGGGGATTTACCTAGCAGGATGAAAGCTTCCGACCAGGAGGAGGAACGGCGGGTGGAGGAATGGAGGGGGAGAGGGTGGGGGTCCAGGGGAGGGTGTGTGTGTGTGTGTGTGTGTGTGTGTGTGTGTGTGTGTGTGTGTGTGTGTGTGTGCCTCATGAATTGCAGGCATGAAAAAGAATGATGCACGTTATGATGACGATTATTATTCTTGTATTTGTCATTTCAGTGATTATTAGGATACTAATAAGAGTAACAACAATACTCAACTTAGCAGACTTTCTCTCTCTCTCTCTCTCTCTCTCTCTCTCTCTCTCTCTCTCTCGCTCTCAGGAACGTTATTTCTATATCAAGTAAGGAAAAACAAAGGCTTGTGTCTCTTCGCCTCATAAAAGGATGATTTAAATCTCTCTCTCTCTCTCTCTCTCTCTCTCTCTCTCTCTCTCTCTCTCTCTCTCTCTCTCTCTCTCTCTCTCTCTCTCTCCATCAAGCTTTAACCCTATCTTGATTAATGGCTCCGAAAATTGAAGTCACCCGATTCTCACGTGGATTTCATTTCCATGCAGATATCCATGCAGATAGAGACGTGGCAGTGAGGCTGGTTGATACCTATCAGCGCCAGCATTTTTAATTGTCTCCGATTTCCTGGGGCAAAGGGGTGTCTTAGCTAAATTTGAAATCGATGTGCAGGAAAAGTACAGCATGAATTGCTGCACAAGTGTATCTAAAATTAAAAACATAACCCTTAATATTAATATTCATACTTACTGGTGTATGATAAGGCTTTGTTAATTGAATTATAAGATAAAACTAAAAAATAGGTAATGATTTTTTTTTTAAGTAAGTATGAACAGTAAAAATAAAAGGATGTTGATTTCGGCTTGTGCATTTTATCTGGGAATGTTGAAAAATATCAGATATCACTGACACGTCCTGTATATGAAAGTAATCAGTGAAATAAAAAAAAAGAACAGCACCACTGGCGGACGTACGACGTACTTATCTTGATCATGATTCTTCAGTTAAAGAAAGCGCCGCGCGCCATTAGGAAGGAGTGTAAAGTGTAAACAATAGCCTCTCAGTTTTGCCGATACAAAGGCCTTTACTTTGCTTTACTATATCCAGAATAGGGTATAGCTCGTTCTTTCAGTAATTTTCTTAATTCCGCTGTAGTCCATGATTGTGGCGGTGATGTATCCATTGTGCAGGGTAGTCGAGTAAGCGTGGTCCTGTGTTTTGGTTTGCTCGCTGCCCAAGTACCCGAGGATAGTGATCGTACCGCAAAAATAAAGTCTCTGATACAAAATTATATTTTCTTTACATTAAATGGATTTGCCTGTTGTTTAGTACATGAAAATGCAAGTATATATTAGTATACTTCCATTGAGGTCAGTAGAAAATTACAGATTGCCTGCCTTGATACACTTGTAGGCTCTTTTAAGAATATCATCTGAAATTATGAATAGAGGCTCAAACAATGTCATGTGCTGTCAGTTATCACGAAATTAATTGACTTAAAATTCAGACGCATTACTGTGCAACGATACACCTTTGTAAGCTTGTAAAACCTTGCCCCAAAAAGTATTTATTTTCCGGCGAGAATTAAAAATTCTGGCGCTATCTGGTATCAAAACGCTCACTGCGACGTCTCTAAACATTCCTGCCTCACCTGCATTCATTACAAGGTCATGGGCAGGCGAGGAGCAAAACACTCATTGAGAATTAAGAGCAAAGAGAAAAGCTTGTTACCAGAAAATTCACACTGTAGATTTACTTTCTAGGAAGCGAGAGGTCGGAATAATTAGTCGAAGCTCAGCATGTCCGTGACTTGGTGGTTGTTGTTTGAGTGAAGTGAGTGAGTGGGAAGGGAGAGGGAATGGATGAATGATGCTTTTGTGCTGAGCGTTACGACGTGCTGGAAGTAAAAGGGTTACCATGAATAGAAGATACTAAAGAATAAGAACAGCAAAAATATATACACGACGAGAGAGAGAGAGAGAGAGAGAGAGAGAGAGAGAGAGAGAGAGAGAGAGAGAGAGAGAGAGAGAAAAAAAAGAACAAAAAAAAAATTCTCGAAAGTTTTCTTCCTTCTATTGTCTACTACTACTACTACTACTACTACTACTACTACTACTACTACTACTACTACTACTACTACTCCTTTGCACGGTGAAGATACCACGGCTATTTAACATTTTTGTCAGTGAGTAGGCTAGACTCTAAATATCGTGAACTAGACATGTTTTGATAAAGAGGCAAGAAACAACCTTTGCGCACTTTTTTTTTTTTTCAGGTTATCTTAAAAAAAATATATGTTCATTTAACAATAAACAATATATTGTCATTCAACCTTAGAGTATAACCGCAACTGCTGCCACAATATTAATTAGGCTTTAACTCACTGCTAAATCCTAATTTTCTAAATTGTTTAATATTACATGCTGAGAATTAAACTTAATAGAAACAAATATCCTTTCATCAATGGTCTGTTATATTAGTTTTAAACTACTAAATATTACATACAAAAACTCACTACAACAACAACAACAACAACTACTACTACTACTACTACTACTACTACTACTACTACTACTACTACTACTACTACTACTACTACTACTACTACTACTACTAATAATAATAATAATGATATTACTACTACTACTACTACTACTACTACTACTACTACTGATGATGGTGATGGTAAGTACGCTGCTTGACCTCAATACGAGCGGAGTGCAAGATGGTTTTGAGTCCCGCTATTAAGCTACTAATGAAATACAATACACGCGCGTTATGCTCCCCTCTTCATACTTGACGCCTATTACCGAAACGAGATTATTTGTATTTGAGCTGCAACCTTAGCGCGAAGTGAGCAATATGTGAAGGAAGCTTAGGTGGATATATATATATATATATATATATATATATATATATATATATATATATATATATATATATATATATATATATATATATATATATATATATATATATATATATATATATATCAACAAGCTTCCTGCCTCGATGAAGCCACAAAGGTATTGTTACCTTGATGCAGCCACTACGGGATTGTTGCCTCAAAGCAAGCATAACGAGCCTGTTTCAATGGTGCAGCCACAAAGAGATTGTTCCCTCTTTTCAGCCAAATTATATTTTTGCTTCGATGCAGCCACAACGAGATTTTTTATTCGATGCAATTACATCGAGACTGGTGCTACGATACAGCCGCAGCAAGGTTGTTCGCCAATGGAGCCACAACGAAGGATTTGGCTCGATACAGGCCCCGATGAAGACAAAACGACATCGTTTCCTTGATGCAGCCACAACACGGATGTAGCTACAAAGAGATTGTTACATTGATGCCTCTTGTTGCCTCAATGCAGCTACAAAGAGACTGTTGCCTCATAGCAGACACAAGGATTCAGCTACAAAAAATCTTTTGGCTCTATGCAGCCACAACGAGCATGCTGTCTTGATGAATCCTTAAAGATGTTGGTTCGATGCAGTCAAAGCAGGACTGTTGCCTCGATGTAGCCACAACAAGGTTGTTGCCCCGAAGCAGCTACAACGAGTTTGTTGCCACAATACAGCCACATCGAAGAGGCTAAAGGGATGCAATGCAGCCACAGCGAGAAGGTTGTTTCGATACAGCCACGACGAGATTAATGCATCGATGCAGCCATAACAAGATTGGTGCATTGATGCAGACACAGTGAGATTGTTGCATAGATTCAGCTACAAAGAGATGATTGGCTCGATGCATCAACAATGATATTGTTGCCTCAGTGCAGCCACAACAAGCACAACAAGAAGTGGTTCTTTCGATGGATGCACAAAGAAATTGTTTCTTCAATGCAGCCACAACGAACGGGTTGCCTCGATGCATCCACAAGGAGGGGGTTAGCTCGATGCAGGCACAACCTCAAAAACGGTTACAGCGATATTGTTGCTCGATGCAGCCAAAAAGAGGGTGGTTGCTTCCATGCAGTCACAACGAAAGGGTTGGCTCGAAGCAGCCACAACAACATTGTTGTTGTTTCGATACACAACAACAGCTACAACGAACTTTTTTCCTCTATGCAGCCACAACGAGGGGGTTCACTTGATGCAAGCACAACAAGCTTGCTGCCCCACTGCAGCCACAACGAGTTTGTTGCGTCGATGCACCTACAACGAAGGGAATGACGCGACAACCTCAAGGATATGTTTGCCTCAATACAACCACAACGAAAAGGTTGGCTCGATGCAGCCACGACGAGATTAATGCCTCGATGCAGCCACAATGAGATTGGTGCCTCGATTAAGACACAACGAGATTGTTGCCTCGATTAAGTCTAAACGAGAGGGTTGGCTCGATGCAACGACAAAGATATTGTTGCTTCGATCCAGATACAACAAGCAACGGTAAAATACATGAATACTACTCAATATGGAGAAACAGAACGACATTACCGAAAACATCTATTATGAGTAATTATCATCATGTTAGGAATAAAAATGACAAAATGCATGGATAGCACCTAATAAGGATATAAAAAATGCAAAAAACGTGTAATATGGGTGTTTTTGGGTATATCAGGTAATAAAACACTGCAAGCAAAGAAAAAAAAAACTACAGTACCAAAACGTTGTACTGGAAAACACATCTGGAGCAGAACATTAACAAACATGTGTGTTTTGACTATAGCAAAACGCGAAAATGAAAGCAAAGCACCATATATTGGGTAACAAGACATTACCAGAAACGTGTCATTTGGAGTTTCGTGAGTGAATTAGGTATTAAAGAGAACAATATTATCAAAAAAAGTGTTTTCAGTGTTTTTGAGCTTGTTAGGTATAACGACGTCAAAATGCCTCGATCCAGCCGCAAAGACAGCCTCAATGCAACCACAACGAGATTATTGCCTCGATGCAGCAACAACGACGTGAATGCCTCGATGCACCCATAAAGAGATTATTGCCTCTGTGCAGCCACAAAGAGATTGTTACCTCGATTTGGCTACAACGAAGGGGTTAACTCGACGCAGCCACAAGGAGATAGTTGCCTCAATGCAACAACAATGAGGGGGTTGGGTCGATGAAGCCACAACGAGATTGTTGGCTAAAAGCAGACAAAACGAGCTTGCAACCTCGATGCAGCGACAAAGAGGAGTTGGCTCGATGCAACCACAACGAGATTGTTGCATCGATGCAGACACAACGAGCTTGGTGCCTCGCTGCAGCAACAACGAAATTGATGCCTCGATGCAGCAACAACGGAGTTGCCTAGATGCAGCCACAGCGAGATTGGAACATCGATGTATACACAACATAATTGTTGCCTCAGTGGAACAAAAACGAGGTTGTTGCCTAGATGCAGCCACAAGGAGATTGGTACCTCAATGTAAACACAACAAGATTGTTGCCTCGATGCAGCCACAACTAAGTTGTTGCCTCGATGTAACCACAAAGAGACTGTTATCTCGATGCAGCTACAACGAATGGGTTGTCTCGACGCAGCCACAAGATTTTTCCCACGATGCAACCACGACGAGAGGGTTGGCTCAATGCAGCCACAAAGAGATTGTTGCCTCGATGCAGCCACAACGAGCTTCCTGCCTCGATGCAGGAACAACCAGTTCGTTGTCTCGATGCAGGCACAAAGAAGGGGTTGGTACGGTACAGCCACAATGAGATTTTTGCCTCGATGCAGCCACAACGAAGTTGTTGCCTCGATGCACCGTGAACAAAAATGTTACTTCGATGCAACCACAAAAATGGGTGTTGTTTTGATGTAGCCAAAACGAGTTTGCTGCCTCGATGCAGCCACAGAAAGATTGTTGCCTCGATATAGCCACAACGAAGAGGTTAATTTGATGAAGCCACAAGAAGATTGTTTCGATTCTTCGATGCAGCCACAACGATCTTGCTGCCTTGATGCAGCCAGAACGAGATTGTTGCCTCAATACAGCAACAACGAAAGGGTTGGTTCGATGCAGCCAAAACGAGATTGTTTCATCGATGCAACCACAAGGAGGAGGTTGGCTCGATGCAACAACGAGATTGTTGCCTCAATGCAGCCACAACGAGGATGTTGCCTCGATGCAGCCACAATGAGCTTGCTGCCTCGGTGGAGCCACAGCGAGATTGTTGCCTTGATGCAGCCACAACGAAATGCTTCGTTTGATGCAGCCACAAGGAGATAGTTGCCTCGATGCAGGCAAATTAATTTGCTGCTACGATGCAACCACAACAACAAGAGGGTTGGTCTGATGTAGCCACAACGAGATTGTTGGTTCGATGCAGCCAAACAAATTTGTTGCCTCCATGAAGCTACAACAAACGGGTTGGTCTGATGCAACCACATAGAGAGTGTTGCCTTGATGGAGCCACAACAATAGGGTTGGTTCGATGCTGACATAAAAGGATTATTGCCACGATGCAGCCATAACAAGTGGGGTGGCTCAATACGGCTAAAACGAATTTGTTGCCACGAGGAAGGGGTTGAAAACGAGATTGTTGCCTCGATAGAGCCACAAAAAAAAAGGTTATTTCCATGCAGCCACGATGAGATTAATTCCTCGATGCAGAGGGAACAGGATTGCTTCCTCGATGCAAACACAACGAGATTGTTGCATTGATGCATCCACAACGAGGTTGTTGCCTCGATGCAGTCAGAACGAGGTTGTTGCCTCGATGCAGCCACAACGATAATGTTTCATCGATGCAGCCACAAAGAGGGCGTTAGATGCAGCCATAACGAGATTGAAGCCTCGATACAGCCATAACAAGTTTGCTGCCTCGATGCAGCAACATCGATATTGTTGCCTCGATGCAACCATAACGAAAGGTTTGCCTCGATGCAGTCACATCGTGTTTGTTGGTTCAATGCAGCCACAACGAGATTGCCTCCTCGATGCAGAAACAATGCAGCCACAATGAGATTGTTGCCTCGATGCAGCCACAACTAAGATGTTGCCTCGATGTAACCAGAAAGAGATTGTTACCTCGATGTAGTCACAACGAGCTTGCTGCCTCGATGCAGCCACAAAGAGGGGGTTGGATCGATGCAGCCAACAAGGTTGTTGCCTCGATAGAGCCAAAACGAGATTTTTGCCTCAGTGTTGCCACAACGAGACTATTGGCTCGATGAAGCCACAATGAGATTGTTTCTTTCGATTCAGCCACAATGAGAATTTTGCATCGATGCAGGCAGAACAAGATTGTTGTCTAGATGCCATCACAACGAGATTGTGGTCTTGATGCAGCCATAACAAGGGGGTTAGCTCGATATTGTTGTCTTGATGCAGTTACAACGAGATTATTGCCTCGATGTTGCCCCAAAGAGATTGTTGCCTCGATGCAGCCACAACGAGTTTGTTGCCTCGATGCAGCCACAACGAGCTTGCTGCCTCGATGCAGCCACAACAAGATTGTTGCTTTGATGTAGCCACAGCGAGGGGGGTTGGTTTGGTGGAGCCACAGCTAGATTGTTGCCTCCATGGAGTGCTTGCTGCCTCGATGCAACTAGAATGAGGCTGTTAACTTAATGCAGCAACAACGAATGTGTTGGGTTAATGCAGCCAGAGCGACGGTTGACTCGATGCAGCCACATCGAACTTTATGCCTCGATGCAACCACAACGAGATTGTGTCTTCGATGCAGCCACAACGAATCTGTTGTTTCGATGATTGTTTGTTGCCTCGATGCAGCGAAAACGATATTATTTCCTCGATGTAAGCAGAACCAGCCAATTTCCTCGATGCAGCTACAACGAGGCAACAAACAATCTCGTTGTGACTGCATTGAGCCAACCACTTTGTTCTGGCCTCGAATGAGCCATAATGAGGTTTTTGCTTCAATGTAGTCAAAAGGAGATTCTTAACTTGTTGCATTTACAACGAGACTGGTGCTTCGATACAGCCGCAAATAGGTTGTTACCGCGATGCAACCGCAACGACATTGTTACCTCGATGCAGCAAAAACGAGATTGTTGCTCCGATAGTGCCAGTACGATCTTGCCTTGATGAAGCCACAACGAGATTGTTGCCTTGATGCAGCCACAACGAAGGGGCTTTGCTTGATGTAGCCATAAGAAGATTTTATCCCTCGATGCAACCACAACGAGTTTTCTCCCCCCATGCAGCCATAAGGAGATTGTTGCCTCGATGTAACCACACCAAAGGGATTGGCTTGATGCAGCGACAACAAGATTGTTGCTTCGATGCAGCCACAACGAGGGGATTGACTTGATACATCCACAATGAGATTGTTGCTTCGATGGAGCCAGAGTGAGATTGTTGCCTCGCTGTAGCTGCATCGAGATTTGATGCAACCAAAAAGAACTTCTTGCCTCGATGTAGCCACAACGAGGTTTTCGCTTTGTTGTGTTTGCTTGCGTTGCTTGCATGCATGGAGGCCATGAGCCTCGATGCATCCAAAAAGAGGTGGTTGGCTCGATGGATCCAGAATGAGGTTTTTGCTTTGATGCAGCCACAACGACATTGTTGCCTCAATGCTACGAAAACGAGATTATTGCCCCGATGGATCCACAACGAGACTGTTTCTTCGATGAAACGAGATTCTTGTCTCGATGCAGCCAAAACGACATTGTTGTATCGATGCAGCCATAACGAGATTATTGCCTCGATGCAGCCACAACGAGACTGTTCCTTCGATGCAGCCACAACGAGATTGTTGCCTCTATGCAGCCATAACGAGGTTGTTGCACTGATGCAGCCATAAAAAAAGTGGTTGGGTCGATGAAGCGAAAACGAGATTGTTGCCTTGATACAACCACAACAAGCTTCCTGCCTCGATGAAGCCACAAAGGTATTGTTGCCTCGATGCAGCCACAACGTAATTGTTGCCTCAAAGCAAGCATAACGAGCCTGTTTCAACGATACAGCCACAAAGAGATTGATCCCTCCTTTCAGCCAAATGATATTTTTGCTTCGATGCAGCCACAACGAGATTTTTTATTCGATGCAATTATAACGAGACTGGTGCTACGATGCAGCTGCAGCAAGGTTGTTCCCCGATGCAGCCACAACGACGGGCTTGGCTCGATACAGGCCCCGATGAAGACACAACGACATTGTTTCCTTGATGCAGCCACAACACGGAGGTGTGATTGATGTAGCAACAATGAAATTGTTACCTCCGTACAGCAATAAGGAAAGGGTTAGCTTGTTACAGCCACAACGAGATTTTTGCCTTGATGCAACCATAACGAGATTGTTACCTCGATGCAGCCACAGGGAGACTGTAGCCTCGATGTAGTAACAACTAGATTGTTGGCTCGATGCAGTTACAAGGAGAGGATTGGTTCGATGCAGCAATAACGATGTTTACCACAACTAGCTTGCGGCTTCGATGCAGATACAAATAGGGGGTTGGATCGATGAAGCTAGAACGTGGTTGCTGCCTCGACGCATTCACAAGATATTATTGCCTCAATACAGCCACAAGGAGATTGTTGCCCCGATCCACATTGCCTGTCTTCGGTGCAGTCACAACGAGATTGTTGCCTCGATGCAGCCACAATTAGACTATTGTCTCAATTAGACTATTGCAACAATACTGTTGCATCGATACAGCAACAACGAGATTGTTGCCTGAAAGCAGCCAGAACGAGACTGTTGCCTCGATGCAGCCACATCGAATATGGTGGGTCAGTACAGACACGAGAGCCTCAACGAGGTAGCTGCCTCGATACAGCCACAACACGGGGTTGGCTGGATGCAGCCACAACGAGATTGTTGCTTCGATGCAGCCACAACGAAGTGTTTGGCTAAATGCATCCACGACAATATTGTTGCCTTGATGCAGCCACAACGAGCTTGCTGACTCGATGAAGCCACAACAAAATTTTCGCTTCCATGCAGCCACAACGAAGGGGTTGGTTCGATATAGGCACAAAGATATTGTTGCCTTGATGCAAACAAAACGAGCTTCTTGCCTCGATGAAGCTTGAACGAAATTGTTGCCTCGATGCAATCATAATGAGATTAGCCCATTTACGCCGCTTGTTGCGTCAACACAACGTGAAACAAGCTACAAAATAATGTCGAGCTACACCGAGAGGACGGCATGCTGTATCCTGTAGCTGCTTCCGATGCCAGTAGACACCTAGAACTTCTAGTGGAAGGTTCATATGATGTCACACGTCTCATCATTTGAGGGGAAAAGCAAGTGAAAGGAGCTCCACTTTCTGAAATACAACGTCTTCATAAAAAAAAAAAGAGGTGAGTAAGGAAAATTATCATCGAGTATTTGTTCATATCTTTTTCATAAGAATCTTCTGTGTTACTTTTCATGACAGAACCCTTTTGAGCCATATTTTATTTGATAGTATGCTGATAGCAGTTGTGTAAAAACTTTATAAAGAAAAAGTTGCGCTAACGCAACCATCGGCACAGGCCTCTTCATTGAAGTAGTTATTTTGTAACGCATATATATATATATATATATATATATATATATATATATATATATATATATATATATATATATATATATATATATATATATATATATATATATATATATATATATATATATATATATATATATATATATATATATATATATATATATATATATAATTTTTTTTTTTTTTTTTTTTTTTTTTTGCGCATAAAATTGCAGTGAATGAATATATCTGTGTAGCCTAACCTGTTTGTTGAAAGCATACATATCGTCTACAAACATTTTACGATATATAATTTTCCTTTTTTTCAGAAAAATGAATTTGAACGACATCTTAGACGAGCTAGAGAGACCTACTATGTCTGACGAGAGTGAAGTTGGTGATGAAGATGAATCCAGTGGAATGGTAAAACAAACTGAAACATATGACGTTTACATCATGCCTGCAAATGATGGTGCTGTGACGGATGAAGATTCTGGCGAAGAAGAAAGCGTGGATATCCCTAATCTTCCCGGTACACAACTAACTGCTTTTGCAGTGTTAGATTCCTCAGAGTCGCAAGATGATGCAGATGAAAATGTTGAAAGACAAGCATCCCAGAAAAAGAAAGCACAGGATCTCCCAGAAAAGACAAATGTTCCATGTTACCCATATAAACCAACAATTGCTGATATTCCACGTAAGCTTAGTGAGACCCTTGAGCTTTTCTTGGATGTATTAGCTATTGATCACTGTAAACTATGCTGTACAGAACGGTAAACATTCATTTACGTTAACAAGTGATGAAATGAAAACCTTCATAAGAATTTTGTTAGTGTCAGGCTACTGTTGCGTTCCACGTCGCAGACTGTATTGGCAGAGACAACCAGATGTGTACAATGAGCTTATTGCTGACTCCATGCGCCGGGATCGCTTTGATGAGATCATGAAGTATTTTCAAGCTTCCCAAAAATGACAAGTATGGCAAAGTTTCTCCCCTCATGGAAATCCTGAATGACAACTTCCTCAAGTACGGGGAAGTATTTGGGCCAAGAAATATATGATACCTTATTTTGGTCGGTATCCCACAAAACAGTTCATCAGAGGAAAGCCTGTGGGATGGGGTTATAAAGCATGGGTTGCAGCTGATCCAAATGCTTATGTTTTTGATATATCTGTTTACCAAGGCAAAGATGGTGCTAAGGATAAGGCTAATGCATCTTATGGACTTGGTGGAAAAGTTGTACTTGATATTTTGGATGTGATAGAAAAATATTATCCAACAAAGAAGTTATCCCTTTACTTTGATAACTTCTTTACATCCCTCAAAATTGTAGAAAAAAAATCAAGAGCATGGCTCATGATGCTACTGGCACACTAAGAAAAAACCGAATCGAAAAATGCCCATTTACAAATCCTGCTAAGTTTATGAAATTACCTAGGGGATCTGAAGAACGTTTTTGTGATGCTGAATCAGGGATAATTGCAGCACGCTGGCAAGATAATGGCATTGTTACCATTGCATCATCTGAGTATGAAGTATCACCAGTAGTGAAGGCTGAACGCTATGTTGCTTCTCAGAAGATACGTGCTGCTGCTACTGAATGGCTACAGAATCACGGCAAAAAGCCAAGTAATCTAGGAAGATCACGATCAGTTCTCAGTGTTGCAGGTGTATCTCCACAAATGCGCTATGATAATGTAGGGCATCACATCGTAAAATCGGATCCCCCAAAACGCTGTCGTTGCAGGTTGTGTAACAATCAGACTGTATTTATATGCCAGAAATGTAAAGTATACCTGCATCAAAAGTGTTCAGTGCAGTACCATACCATGTAGGCCAGGAGAATCCTGTGAAAATGTATGTAAGGTAGATTGTACTATTTCTTTATCAAGATTTTTCTTTTTTATTATCACATGCACCACATTTCCCCACTTCGAGAACTGTATTTTTTGGTTTTCTTTCATTTATAATCAAGAAATTCAAGGTTTCCTTTTTTAGTCAGGAAATTCTAATTATGTATCAAAAGTGAATTTCATATGGCATTTTTTAAATTCTTCCATGCTAAAAATCTTATCCTAGTCGGCTCCTTTAGTTTTTCATATGAAGAAGAGCAAATTTGCTTCCCATCATGCTCATATATATGTATTTATGTATGTTTCTTTTTTTCTGATGGTTCTCCTTGTGTGCCGATAGTTGCATTTACGCAACATGTATTGCGGTCGAAACGCTGCTCGTTGCGTTTACGCAACAACACATTTCCGTCAATAAAATGAGAGCCATTGTACATATGGAGTATTTTTCATCATATGTCTGCTGTTTAGGTTTACATTATGCATATATCAAAGCCGCAACATCAAATTCTTACTTCCATTTTTTTTCGGCTTAAATGGATTAATGTCTCGATGCAGCCACATTCTTAATTCAATGCAGTTATAACGATATTGGTGTTTTGATGCAGCCATAACGATTGTTTCCGCGATGCAGCCACAAAGAGAGGGTTGGCTCGATGCACCCATAACGAGGTTGTTGCCTCGATGCAGACAAAACGAGATTTTTGCCTCGATGCAGCCACAACGAGGGTGTTTGTCAAATGCAGCCACAACGAGATTGTTGCCTCGATGCAGCCACAACGAAGAGATTTACTCGAGCCAGCCACAACATGATTGTTCCGTCATATACATCATTAAAGAGGGGGTTGGCTCCATGCAGCCACAATGAGGTTGTCGCCTCGATGCAAACACAATAAGCTTGCTGTTTTGAAGCAACCACAACGAATTTTTTGCCTTCACGCAGCCACAAGGAGGGGGTTAAGTCTTTGCAGCCACAACAAGCTTGCCTACAACCACAAATATGGGATTGGCTCAATTCAGACACAACGAGGTTGTTGCCTCGATGAAGACACAATAAGCTTGCTGCCTCGATGTAGACACAACGAGATTCTTGCCTCGATGCAGTTACAACGAGTTTGCTGTCTCGATGCAGCCACAAAGAGATTGTTACCTCGATGAATTTGCGAATGAGTTTGCTTGATGCATCCAGAACGAGAATGTTGCCTTGATGCAAAAAAAAAAAAAAACGAAGGGGTTTGCCCGATGTTGACACACAGACACAATGTTTTTGTTGCCTCGATGCAGCCATAACGAGGTTGTTGCCTCGATACAGACACAACGAATGTGTTGGTTGGTTCAGCCACAACGAGATTGTTGCCACGATGCGGCCACAACAAGATGCAGACATAATGAGCTTGCTGCCTCGATGTAGACACAACGAGGTTCTTGCCTCGATGCAGTAACAAGATTGTTGTTTCGATGCAGCCACATCGAAGGGGTTGGTTCGATGCAGCCAAAACAAGACAGTTCCTTCGAGGCAACCACAACGAGGTTGTTGCCTTTATGTAGCTACTACGAGATTATTGCCCCGATGCAGCCACAACAAAGTGGTTGGCTCGATGCAGCCATGAGGAGATTGTTGCCTCGTTGCAGCCACAGCTAGAATGTTGCCTCGATGCAAGCACAACAAGCCTACTTCCCCGATGCAGCTACAACGAGATTTTGCATCGATGCAGCCTAAATGAGACATTTGCCTCTAGGCAGTCACACCAAGATTCTTAATTCGATTGCATTGATGCAATGCATTGCTGCATTGATGCAATCACAACGAGATTGTTGCATCGATGCGGTCACAACAAAAGGGTTGGCTCGATGCAGCCATAAGGAGGGGGTTGGCTCAAAATAGCCGAAATGAAATTGTTGCCTCAAAGCAGCCACAACGAGCTTGATGCCTTGATACAGCGAAAAAGAGTGCGGTTGCAACCACAACGCGAATGTTCCCTCAATGCATCCACAATAAGCTTGCTGTCTCAATAAATCCACAAAAAGATTGTTGCCTCAATGCAACCACAACCAAAGTGACGTTATTAACAGAAACGTATATTATGAGATTTCTTTTGTTTGTTTGGTACCAACAAAAGGGTTGGCTCGATGCAGCCATAAGAAGGGGGTTGGCTCAAAATAGCCAAAATGAAATTGTTGCCTCAAAGCAGCCACAACGAGCTTGATGCCTTGATGCAGCGAAAAAGAGTGCGGTTGCAACCACAACGCGAATGTTCCCTCATTGCATCCACAATAAGCTTGCTGTCTCGATAAATCCACAAAAAGATTGTTGCCTCGATGCAACCACAACGAAAGTGACGTTATTAACAGGAACGTATATTATGAGATTTTTTTGTTTGTTTGGTACTAAAACGCCAAAACACATGAATAGCATTCTATATGAAGAATTATAACAACATTACCAAAAACATGTATTTTGAGTGATTACCACAATATTAGTGACCAAAACGAGAAAATGCACCCTGGAAGAAGAAAAAGAAAAAAAAGAACAATGATAAATAACGTGTAGTCTAAGAGTACCGAAACTCTAAAGTGCATGGAAATCATCTTTTATGTTAAAAGAAAACAAACTACCAAAAATATGTCTATTGAGTGCTTTTCTTCTTCTTACATACCAAAAGCTAAAAAGCATGTAAAATTCTGTATTAGAAAAGAAAAAAAAATGTAAATCGTGGCTTTTGAGTATCTTACTTACAAAAACGTTAAAACCAATACTAAACACCTTTCTGGACCTAACAGAATAACTTTACAGTGTGTTTTGAGTGTTCTTGATCTTCTCAAGCATTAAAAAAAAAAAACACGTAAAGAACCCGAGATAGTGTAACAAAACGATGTTACCAGGAAGGTGTCATTTGGGTGTTTATGAGTGTATTTGGCGCCAAAAAGCTAAATACGAGTACCATGTAAAGCACTCTACATGGGAAACCAATTAACATTAACGAAATTTTTTATTGTTACTGAGCTCGTTAGCTACCAAAACGGCAAAAAAAATACATGGCAGGTATCCAGTATGGGAAACGAAATGATATTAACAAAAACATGTATAATGAGTATTGTTCAACTTAGGTATAAAAACGGTAAAATACATGAATAGCACTCAATATGGAGAAACAGAACGACATTACCAAAAGCATCTATTATGAGTAATTACTACCATGTTAGGAACAAAAATGACAAAAATGCATGGATAGCACCTAATAAGGATAAAAAAAAAAAAAAAAAACGTGCAATATGGGTGTTTTTGGTATTATCAGGTAATAAAACACTGCAAGCAAAGAAAAAAAAATACAATACCAAAACGTTGTTTCGAGTATTTTATTTTTTTTCAGTTTTTACGTACCGAAACCTTGAAAAAAAAACCCTGTACAGGAAAACACAACTTCATCAAAATTATATTTCTAGGTTGTTTTTGAGCTTCTTACGTACTAAAACATTCAAAAGCGTAAAAAAACACACCTTTTTCTAGAGCAGGAGAACATTAACAAACATGTGTGTTTTCAATGTAGCAAAATTTGTTTTTCTACAGTGATCGAGATTGCATTGAGATTGTTATCTCGATGCAGCTACAATGAATGGGTTGTCTCGACGCAGCCACAAGGAGATTTTTCCCACGATGCAACCACAACGAGAGGGTTGGCTCATTGCAGCCACAAAGAGATTGTTGCCTCGATGCAGCCACAACGAGCTTCCTGCCTCGATGCAAGAACAACCAGCTCGTTGTCTCGATGCAGGAACAATGAAGGGGTTGGTACGATACAGCCACAATGAGATTTTTTGCCTCGATGCAGCCACAACGAAGTTATTGCCTCGATGCACCGTGAACAAAAGTGTTACTTCGATGCAGCCACAAAAAAGGGTGTTCCCTCGATATATCCACAACGAAGAGGTTAATTTCATGAAATCACAAGGAGATTGTTTCTTCGATGCAGCCACAACGAGCTTGCTGCCTCGATGCAGCCAGAACGAGATTGTTGCCTCTATACAACAACAACGAAAGGGTTGGTTCGATGCAGCCAAAACGAGATTGTTTCATCGACGCAACCACAAGGAGGAGGTTGGCTCGATGCAACAACAACGAGATTGTTGTCTCAATGCAGCCACAACGAGATTGTTGTCTCAATGCAGCCACAACGAGAATGTTGCGTCGATGCAGCCACGATGAGCTTGCTGCCTCGGTAGAGCCACAACGAGATTGTTGACTCCACAACGAAATGGTTTGATGCAGCCACAACGAGATAGTTGCCTCGATGCAGGCAAATGAATTTGCTGCTACGATGCAACCACAACGAGGGGGTTGGTTTTATGTAGCCACAACGAGATTGTTGGTTCGATGCAGCCAAACAAGATTGTTGCCTCCTTGAAGCCACAACAATAGGGTTGATAGGGTTGATGCAGACACAAAAAAGATTATTGCCACGATGCAGCCATAACAAGTGGGGTGGCTCAATAAGGCTAGAACGAATTTGTTGCCACAAGGAAGGGGTTGGCAACGAGATTGTTGCCTAGATACAGCCACAAAAAGAAGGTTATTTCCATGCAGCCACGATGAGATTAATGCCTCGATGCAGAGAGAACGAGATTGCTTCCTCAATGCAAACACAACGAGATTGTTGCATTGATACTGCCACAACGAGGTTGTTGCCTCGATGCAGCCACAACGATAATGTTGCATCGATGCAGCCACAAAGAGGTCGTTAGATGCAGCCATAACGAGATTGAAGCCTCGGTACAGCCACAACAAGCTTGCTGCCTCGATGCAGCAACATCGATATTGTTACCTCAATGCAACCATAACGAAAAGTTTGCCTCGATGCAGTCACATTGTGTTTGTTGGTTCAATGCAGCCACAACGAGATTGCCTCCTCGATGCGGAAACAACGAGATTGTTGCCTCGATGAAGCCACAACGAAGAGGTTCGCTCTAACAGGCACAACCAGGGGGTTGGCTCGTTGCAGCCAGATCAAGTTTGTTGCCAGAAAACAACTACAAAGAGCTTGCTGCCTCGATACAGCCAAAAAGAGGTGGTGTTGACTGGATGCAAAAACGAGATTGTTGCCTCTATGCAGCCGGCATAAGTTTGCTTATATATATATATATATATATATATATATATATATATATATATATATATATATATATATATATAAATTACTTAACATAATAAATGATATATACAAAATTATGGAAAAAGAGAGTGTATGTGTGTGTGTATGTCTGTGTGAAGAAAGGAGTAATATGATGTATTGAGAAGATGTGTAACACATGTGTCAAAGAGCGTGCACAGAATGTGTACAAGTAAGAGATATGTATAAAGTGATGAAAGAAGAGATGAAAGACAAAAGCCTGTGCAGTAGAGAGAGTGAAAACGGAAGGGTGATAATATAACAGAAAACGGAGTGCTAGGAGCGGTGACTTGTGTCCCGCTACAGTATTCCCCCCCCTAGTGACGAGGGAGGAGGAACGTAACCGTCTTCTGGTGCCGAGTGGTGTTGGTGGCGACGTTCTGACCGATAGTGTTGATGACGGCCGGGTCACTGTGAAGGAGGTAGGCAGGCTTGACTCGGTCGATGGAGATGGTGTCAGCCTTACCATCCTTGTCCACAGTGACCGTCTTTCTCCTCCTGCTCAGGACTTTGAAGGGGCCTTGGTAGGGCTGCTGCAGGGGCTTCTTCACAGCGTCAACCCTGACGAACACGTGCGTACAAGTGTCCAGATCCTGGCTGACAAATGTCTTGGAGGGAGACGTGCGAGGCTGGACAGGCTGCAGACGCTGCATGAAGTCAGAGAGGTTGGCAGCAAAGTCCTGAACGCTGCAAGGAGTAGAGCGAGGTGCAGGAGTTAGGAGTTCGCCAGGTAACCTGAGCTTGGTACCATAAACGAGCTCGGCGGAGGAGTGGTGTAGGTCTTCCTTTAGTGATGTCCGAATGCCAAGGAGGACGAGCGAGAGAGCGGTTTCCAACCTCCGGCGACATACTGCTGTAGAATTGCTCCGATGCCGATGTCAGAAGCGTCTGTGGCGAAAGAGATGATGCCATCTGGGGCTGGGAAGCTGAGAGGTGAGACGGAGCTGAGAGCTTGTTTTGCTGCTGTGAAAGCTTCCTCAGTGGCTGGAGTCCAGACTAAGGAGATGGACTGTCCTCTCTTGCAAGGCTTGATCATCGCGTAGAGGGGCTGAAGAAGTAGTGAGCAGCTGGGGATGAAGCGGTTGTAGTAGTTCAGCATCCCCAGGAATTGCTTGAGTTGGCGCTGTGTTGTAGGCTTGGGGAAGTTCTGGATGGACTCGCACTTTTCTTGCAGTGGAGTGATGCCTTCCAAGGAGACAGTGTGGCCAAGGAAGGTGATGGAGGGGACCCCAAACACAGACTTGTCGACGTTGACTTGCACCCCGTAGTCTTGCAAACCGGTGAGTACTTGCTGGAGGTGCTGTTGGTGCGTCTCTGCGTCAGGACTGGCGATGAGGAGGTCGTCGATGTATGCGAAGCAGAAGGGGAGACCTCGTAGGACTTCGTCAATGAAGCGTTGGAAGGTTTGAGCGGCATTCCTCAAACCAAAGGGCATCTTGACGTACTCGAACAATCCGAAGGGTGTGATGAGAGTAGTCTTCGGAATGTCCGCTGGATGGACGGGGATGTGGTGAAAAGCTTTCACAAGGTCGATCCTCGAGAAGTAGGTGCATCCGGAGAGCTGAGAAGAGAACTCCTGGATGTTAGGCACTGGGTACCTGTCCTCGACGGTGCGCGAGTTGAGAGCGCGGTAGTCTCCACATAGTCGTAGTTCGCCATTTTTCTTAGGCACGATGTGGAGAGCGGAAGACCAGTTGCTGGAGCTGGGCCGTATGATGCCTTGCTGAATGAGGGACTCGAACTCTGCCTTGGCTTGTCTGGCGCGTTCTGGAGCTAGGCGGCGGGCCTTGGCGTGGGTAGGAGGTCCCTTGGTCTCGATGTGGTGCGAGACGTGGTGTGTGACCGGCTTGCTGGCTGAGTACGGCTGCGTCAGCGTAGGGAAGGACTTCAGCAGGGAGGAGAACTGGTGGTCTGCCTTGACGAGGGAGATCTGTGTGCTATCACCATGAGTGACCTGTCCCTTTGTTGTGACTGAGGTGAGAGGATCGAGCAGCTTCCGACCCTTGATGTCCACTAGGAGACCGAAGTGTCGGAGGAAGTCAGCACCTAGAATTGGTTGCGTGACAGCTGCTACGTAGAACGTCCACTCGAAGGTACGGCGGAGGTTCAGGTGAAGTTGCAAGGTGCGTCGCTTGTACACAGGAATCTCCGTACCATTGGCGGCGTGAAGGTGAAGGAGGGGAGGCAACGTCCGGTGTACACCAGGGGCAGGGAGGATACTGACGTCTGCACCAGAGTCGATGAGGAACTTGGTCCGGGAGAGAGGGTCATACAACTTCAGTAGCGCAGACGAGGTGTCGCGAACACTATGCGCCGCTAGTGCTCGCTGTTGGGGTTTAAAGACTTGGCGAAGGTACAGGGAGCCTTACAATTTCTTGCGTCTTTCCCGAACTCTTCATGGTAGTAGTAGAAACTAGAAGTCTCCGGCGTCTTATTCTTTGAACGCTGGCGGCGCCGGAAGTGGTGTCTGGAGGAAGAACGCGAACGTGAGCATGAGCGTTCTCTGACCTCTCTCCGAAGATCTCTCACTTCAAGTATAAGCTGTGAGACGAGCTTGGTACTGTCTTCTGCTGAGATGGAGGCTACGGAGTCGACGTCATCAGGCATTGTGCTGAGTGGACCACCACGTGACTGTGTAAAGTACACTACAGGCGCCGGAAAGTCCGGGAGCCACAGCGGTGAGGAGTGAAGGCGTGAGGCGCCGGTGTGACCGGGTGCCACAGCGGTGAGAGATGCCGAATTGGGGCAATGTCACTTCACTCACCACTGAACGAACTGTACGTTATCCTTGGCACTGCACTCACCACTGAACGAACTGTACGTTATCCTTGGCACCGCACTGTAAGTAATCCACGGATGACAGTGTTAATCCTGGGCGATGGACCGTAGGCAATCCCCAATGAAGAGCTGTAGATGGAGGCGGGACGAGGCCAGTGGGAGGGCTCCAGGTAACAGCAGGAAACTGGAGGGGCCGGCAGAAGTTACGTGGAGGAGCGTCCGCGACTGGGAGAGACTGCTGGCCAGTGGCGAGGGCCAGCTGGAGAGTGCCGCGGGGGGGGAGCGCCGTGAGGGCGGCCGGGCGGCGGGGGGCGGCATACGGGCGGCTGGGGGCGGCGGCCGGCGGGGTGGCGGCCGGGCAGCGTCGAGGCGGCGGTCGGGGCGGGGGCCGGGGTCTGCTGCTGGAGGCGGCGACACCGGCGAAGGGGCAGCTGCCGGAAGATTCGCCCGTAGCCGACCGCGTCGCCTTCGCCAGGTGGTTGGAGGATAGCAGCAGGGTGGACTTGGCTGCTCACTCCGGAAAAAAAAAACAACGGGGTCACCAATTGTAGCGAAGGTGAGGTGCTACTTGGCCGCCCGGAAGTTGCTCAAGCGAGAAGTGTAGGCTCCCAACTATGACTCTTAGTCATAGCAGTGTTTAGTCCTTGAAGGGTAACAGTTTCCAGTGTCATAACAGTGTAGCTCTGGCAAAGGAAACTTAGCCTGGGTATTCTCTGTTTATTCAGCAAAAACATGAACAATATATATAAAAATTACTTAACATAATAAAATTAATGATATATACAAAATTATGGAAAAAGAGAGTGTATGTGTGTGTGTATGTCTGTCTGTGTGAAGAAAGGAGTAATATGATGTATTGAGAAGATGTGTAACACATGTGTCAAAGAGCGTGCACAGAATGTGTACAAGTAAGAGATATGTATAAAGTGATGAAAGAAGAGATGAAAGACAAAAGCCTGTGCAGTAGAGAGAGTGAAAACGGAAGGGTGATAATATAACAGAAAACGGAGTGCTAGGAGCGGTGACTTGTGTCCCGCTACAAAAGCACCCTATATGAAGAATCAAAACAATAGTGCTAAAAACGTGTAATTTGAGTGTTTTTCAGATTGATAGATATCAGAACGCTAATATGTATGGAAATGGAAAAAGAAAAAAAATACCAAAAAAGTGTGTTTTGATTTTTTTTGTTTCTTACGTATTAAAACGTTAAAAAGCATAGAAATTATGCTATATTGGAAAAAAAAAATTAATTCGTGTCTTTTGGATGTTTTTGAGCTTTCGTACAAAAATCTGAAACAATACAATGATACATTTCTAGGGAAGCACAATAGCATTTATTTTTATTTTTATTTTTCTTCTTCTTATTATTATTATTATCTTTTTTTTTTTTAGTGTTCTTGAGCTTGTTAGGTTATAAGACGCCAACTTACATGCAAAACTATTCATATGGACTAACAAGACAATATTACCAGAGATATGTCATCTCAGTGCTTATGAGCATATTCAGCTAAAAAAAAAAAAAAAAATGAAAAACATCCTATATGGGAAAACAAAACATTACCGAAAAAGTGTCTTTTGAGTGTTTTTGTTTTTACCAAAACGGCAAAACGTATACCATAAAAGAAAAATCAGAACGACCATGGTAACGACAAAAAAAATCGTTTAATACAAGTGTTTTTGGGCTTGAAAAGTACTAAAAAGCTAAAGTGGGAGCAAACCACCCTATATGGGAAAAAGGAAACGATATGAGCAGGAATGTGTCTTATCAGTGTTTTTTTTTTTTTTCTCCATGAAAAATACTCCATACTTAAAAACAAAACTTAATGAAAAATCGCCTTTTGAATGTTTTTGAGATGCTATCTTACAAAAACTGTAAAACGTGTAAAAAAAAAAAAAAAAAAAACTCGAGAAAAGAAATATATTACAAAAAAAAAGTGTATTCAGTGTTTTTAATCTTGTTAGTTATCAAAACGGGAAAATTCATCCAAATCACTCTATATGGAGTAACGAGACGATATTATCAAACACGTTAAATTTCGATGCATTAGGCACCAAAACGCTTAAAAACATTGAAAAGGCTTTATATCAGAAAATAAAATAGCTTTATAGAAAAAAGTACTTTATGATTGTTTTATAGTCTTTTAGGTACCAAAACTGTAAAACTGCATATAAAAGTGCCAAATATGGGAAAGGAAAAGAAGTTAAAAGAAACGTGTTAAGATTTTCTTTTTTTTTTTTTTTAGCTTCTTAGGTACCAAAACACTAAGACACATCATTGTAACTCTATGTGGAGAAAGAGAACATTACAGAAAAACATGTATAATGTGTAATCACATATAATGTTTGGGAGCAGCACGGAATATTGCATAGAAAAGCACTATAAAAAATATTCAGAACAATGCTAAAAAAAACGTGTAATATGAGTTTTTTGGCCATGTCAGCTACCAAAACGCTGAAATATATGCAAATTATCCATTAAGGAAAACGAAACGATATTACCAGAAACGTTTAATAAGAGTAATTTTCACCTTCTTAGCGACCACAACGCTAAAACACATACCACCTTATAAGGAGAAATAGAACAACATTAAAACGTGTATTATGAACGATTACCACCATCTTAGGGACCAAATCGACAAAATGCATATAGTATACCCTATCAGAAGAATTCGAAAAAAAAAAAACATTGCTAACAACGCACAATATCAATGTTTTTTGAGCTTATTATGTATAAAAACACGAAGGTGCATGTAAAGCACCTTTTATGGGAAAAGAAAACAGTCTTACCAAAGATGTGTTTTATTTCTTTTTTTTTTTCATTTTCTTACAAAACGCTAAAAAAAATGAAAAACGAGTTATATTGAAAAACAAAACAAATTTTATTTGTGTTTTCAAGTGTTTTTGAGCTTCTTTTGAATAAAAACGAAAAAAAGGCACACAAAACATCTTTTCTGGAGACATATAAAAAAACCTTTTTTTTTTATCCTGTTAGGTATGAAAACGTCAAAATACATGCAAATCTCCCCACATGAAGTAGTCACGATAATCCCTGAAACGCTTCATTTGGGGGTTTATGAGCGCATTAGGCACCAAAACGAAAGAAAAAAAAAAAAAACAATATATAAAAAAAAAAAAAAATCGAAAACCTGAGTGTTTTGAGTGTTTTACAGCCTGTTAGGCACCAAAACTATAAAAAAAGTGTATGCAAAGTGACCAATATGTGAAACGAAAAGATTTTAACAGAAATTTCTATTATGAGTGTTTTTGGGATTCTTAATTATGAAAATGTTAAAAGACATGAATAGCACTAAAAAACATACAAAATATCCTTTCTGAAGAAACAGGACAACATTATAAGAAACGTGTATTTTGATAAATAAATTGAAATGAATGCAAAGTACCCATTCTCGAAAATGTAACGATATTAACAGAAACATGTACTATAAGTGATTTTCACCTTCTTAGCTACCAAAACACTAAACCACATGAATACTATTTTATATGAATAAACAGAATATCCTTACTTAAATCGTGTATTATGAACAATTACCACAATGTTGGGGACCAAAACAGCAAAATGAATACAAAGCAGTGTATCAGAACAATAATACTAAAAACCTGTAATATGAGTGTTTTTGAGCTTGTTAGGTACCAAAACGTTGACATGCATGCGAAGCACTTTTAATGAAAAAGAAAACTGTATTTCTAAAACATCTAGTTTTACGTAACAAAACACTTAAAAGCATGGAATACACTTTATAATGGAAAACAAAGCAACTTTATCAAAATAGTGTTTTATTATTATTATTTGTGTGTGTGTGTGTGTGTGTGTTTTTGGGCTTCTTTCGTATAAAAACGTTAAGACGCATACAAATCACCTTTTCTAGAAAAAAAAAAGAACATTAACATAAACGTGTGTTTTGAGTGTTTTTGTGCTTGTTAGGTATGTAATAATGTCTTCCCATATGGGAAGACATTATTACAAGAAACGTCACATTTGGAAAACCAATAGATAATAACAGAAACGTGTAATAAGAGTGTTTTTTTTTTTTTTTTTTACCTTTTTAGCTAATTTGATAATTTTGTAATTTTTGTTAGGTTGTAAAACTAATGTGGGAAAATCCTTTGTGGGAAAAAAAAAAAAAAAAACCTTCTTACGTACCAAATCGAAAAAAAAAACATGGGAAAACGCTATATTGGAAAATAAAACATGTTTATCAAAATAGTGTCCTTTGAGTTTTTTTTGAGCTTCTGTATTATGAGTGTTTTTTTTTTCAGCTTCATAGGTACCAAAACGCTAAAACACATCAATATCACTCTATATCAGTGGTTCCCAAACTTTTTCTGGTCGTTACCCACTTTTCATACATGATCCTTGTCCATGCCCTCCCCCCCACAACCATAACCCGTGACTACCGTGACTGTCTACAGTCCTACACTCAGGTCCACATAAAAACCACTCTAGCAAATCCTGTAATTTTATTGATTCCATTTGTTATTTTTTTCTTTTGTTAATTATTAATAAAGAAATTTGTATTTTGCCTTTGCTGAATCTCATAAAATTATTAAAATGATACTAAAGAAGTAATATAATGCACATTAAAAAATTCATACGTAGAGTAATTAAAGATTGCATTATTGTGAAGAGTTGTTTCAGCAATAAGCAAAAAAAAAAAAAAGAAACAAACAAACAAACAAATTCCACTGGATTGAAAAAGTGTATTAATCCCACGCAATGTGATCTCTTTGAATCTTACAAATCTGATAACTTTGTAATTGTGAAATGAAATGCTATCATAGGGAATCATAAATAACTGCCACAACCATGGCCTTCAGTGGCCACACACCCACCTCCTTCCAGACCATTTGCTTCTGAACGTTCATGCCAGGTTCATGTTTCCTTCACTTTTGAATCCCCATTCCACTCAGTGTGAAGGGTGATGTTGCAGATTATCAGCAAGCTTTTTGATTCTTGGTTTTGTTTCACTTAAAGCACACCGTAGGTCATACTTCACTTCAATTCTGTTGCGATATTTCGTTTTAATGTGGAGTCGTTGAGAGAATGCAGCCTCACAGGAATAAGTTGATGAAAGTGGGAGGAGGTGGAGAAAAGCTAAGTCACATAAGTTTGGGTATGAAGCTGCCATTGATGACCAAAATACTGTGAGAGATTCAGTTTCAAACTTCATTTTAGCTCCTGAATGCTCCTGAAGTGTCAACAGCTGAGTATGGCCATCATAATTGTCATCAGGAATGCATGTCACTGGAACAGTGAAGGGGCCCCTTACTAGCCGAGAAGTTAGGCTTTGGATATCTGGGAAGTATCTTTTAAATTCCCCTTCCAAGGCCTCAAAATGTTGGGTAATCAAGTTCTGCGTAGCAGCATCACACTCCTCTACAATTTCTGACACTGTCTCCAGCATTGCCAAGTTTCCCATTCCAACTTTGTGCCTCCAATTCTCCACCTTACGAATGAAAACTTTGATTTTGTCCACAAAATCGATTATCAAGCTTCCTTTCCCTTGGAGTTCAAGGTTCAGTGTGTTCAACTGTCTAAATATGTCAACAAGACAGGCTAGCCATATTTCGAAGCTATCTGCAGACCATGCTGACAGCAAATCTTGCTTGTTCTGTATTCTGAGAAAGAGGCTGATCTCTTCTCTGAGCTCAAATACACGCTGAACTACATTTCCTTTTGATAGCCAGCGAACTGCTGTATGAAATAGGAGGGTCTCATGAGCTGCATCCATATCTTGGCAGAGTCTCTTGAAAAGGCGTGCTAAGAGCACTACCTTTTACAAAGTTAACTGTCTTTATAATTGTATTCAGAGTGTCCTGTAATTCTGAGGGTAGCGCTTTTGATGCAAGAGCTTGCCTGTGGATCATGCAGTGAAGAGGGATGGCATTTGGTGCTTTTTGTATAACTCATGTAAAACCTGACTGAGAACCCAACATGGCTGGAGCCCCGTCTGTGCATATCCCACAAAGATTGCCCCAGTCAAGACCTTCAGATTCAAAGAATTCAGTAAGTTTCTGCTTTACATCTTCACCTTTTGTAGATTGTTCAAGAGGCTCACAAAACAAGAATTCCTCCTTCAGATCCTCATCATGAACATACCTTACAAAAGCCAGGAGTTGTGAGCAGGACTGGGCGTCAGTGGACTCATCGAGTTGGATAATGAATAATCCAGCTCTTTTAATTTCCTGTATCACCTGCTCTTTGATGTCATCAGATATTTGGGAGATTCGGCGTTGCACTGTATTATTTGAGAGTGAAATAGCATTCAGCTTTTCAGCACTTTTCTCACCCAAAACAAGCTTTACCATTGTTTAGGCACATGACAAAATTAATTCCTCCCCATTTGTGTGAGGCTTCTTTTTCTTTGCTATTTCAAGGGATACAAGAAATGATGCCTCTACTACGGCAGCATTTTGTTGATGAAAGGAACCACTGGCATCAAGTCGCTGTCTCTTTATGTTCAATTCTTGTCGACTAAAGAAGGAACGATCTTTGCCAACATGTTGAGGATGCTTGGTTTCCAGATGTAATCTAAGTTTACTGGGCCTTAGTGATTCAACTGTGAGTATTTTGTGACAAATCACACACTGAGGCTTCACTACACCTTTATCAGTGATACTTGTAAATCCAAAATCCAGGTAGTTGTCATCATAGTTACGTTTCTTATTACAAGCCATCACTGTACCTGCTATGCACAAACAAAAAACTGCTATTTCTAACACCGCTAACATATGTCATCACCCATGATTAGAATAATAAAATGGCAAATATGAGGTTGAAAGGAAGTTAGATTTTACGTTACAAAAAAGTTATAGAATGTGCATAAATACAGCAGATATTATTTACCTTCTTAATATACTTCATGATGCAGGGCTTACTTACCATTAAAGTGGTATTGATGTTGGCTTAAGTTCATATAATGCTGAAGTATTCACAGGTGGGATGAAACTGATTATATGGGGAGGCACACACGGTGATCAGTGTTGCAACTATGAATGTCTGGTTAACTGAATAATATGAACATCCTTGCTGATACGTAAGATTCAAGACCAGGTTATCATCATACAGAATACACAGCTTAGGAAGCCTTAGATTAGGATTATGTTGAGTTAAAATCATCTTGCTTCCCTAATACATCCCCATGTCTTGTTTTATGTCAAGAACACAGAATCAGATTAAATAAAAAAAAAAAAAAAAAGGGACGTATTACTGTGTCTGGCAGCAAGGCATTGCACAAACCTGTACTGAACCTGTAAGTTCCCTCCACTGGCTACCTACCCGCTAAACTCCTTTGATTTTATGCATAACCTCAGATTATGGCCCCCCAGGGGGCCATGGCCCCCAGTTTGGGAACCACTGTTTTACATAGTGAAAGAGAACGACATTGCCAAAAACATGTACTGTTAGTGATTACCATCATGTTATGGACCAAACCGATAAAATGCATATAAAATCTCCTTTAAGAAGAATAAAAAAAAAAAAAAAACCTGCTAACAGAATGCTTGGCTGGTAGGTCAAGGAGGCATGGCATCACACATCTCTTCCTTTATTTGATAACGTAGCAACTGCGGGGCGTCCCGCCTCAGGCGACGCTCACCCTTGGGAAAAAGTATCGTACATATTACATCTCCAACATCTCCCCTTTAAGATGAATGTGTATCTACTAACACATTGATCTGACATGTGGAATGGGTGATGTACATATATCAAAGGAACTAAAGGCAGCTGTTCAAGGACAAACAAAAACTGAGAAATAAAACGCTAAACTGGAGACGTGTGACCAGTGAATATATGTGTGTGTGTGTGTGTGTGTGTGTGTGTGTGTGTGTTTAGACAAAATCGGCCAGCTACCTCGGGAGTTTAGCTTGTCTCCTGGGGCATGGTGGCTGTGGGTTGCAGGTTTTGGTGAGGGTGAGGACTGGGGGTGAGGAGGGCTTGCGGTGTGGCCCGTACCTACGCGTGTTGCCGCTAGTAGAGTGGGGGCGAGGGCGGGCCTCAGGTACTTCCAGCTCCTGAGACTGATACAGCCACTACCATCGAGCCTGACGGTGTATTGCCTGTGCGCTAGCCCCTCCACCACCAGGCCGGTCCGATCCCACGCTTTCGAAGTTTGGTCTTGCACCAGCACACGAATGCCAGGGAGGAGAAGCGAGACTGTTGACCATCAGCGTGTTGCATTCCTCTCCCATCCGTATTTCTCTTCACCTTGAGGTGCCAGCAGGCCGTGGGCACCACGTCGTGTAGCTGCCTCCCCGCGGTGAGTTGGGCGGGCGACTTATTTATCCCCCTTAACGGAGTTTTCAGGTACTGAGGGAGTGCCAGTGCAATTTTGTCGGTGTCCGCCGGGGGACTTCTGGGTATCGCGATAGGAAGTCTGCTGCGGTGTGTCTCTTTCCAGGCAAGTACTTCACCTGGAAATGGTACTGCAGGGTCCGTTCCTTCAAACGGAAGAGCCGCGGGTTGATTACTTCTATAAGAGCTCTGTCCCCCAAGAGTTTCGTGAGCGGGCGATGATCGGTGATGATGGTGAGGTTTGGGCATCCTAGCAGGAACAGCCTGGCTTTTTGGAGACACCACATTAGGGCCAACATTTCTCCTTCCACAGCAGCGTAGCCGGCCTCGGCGGCGGTGAGGTGGCGGCTGCCGCACAAAGCCAAGCGCCACCCTGACTTGCGGCAGCGGAAGAGCAGTGACAGTACTGCCGCAGTATGACGAATCAGATGCCCTCCTTGCTCCAATCTGTGATGGCTGCTGTGGGCCGTGTGTTGTCGTAGTATGCAAAGCCTTTCCGAGCGAGTTGGCATATGGTGTCCTGAGCTTCATGAAACTTCTTTAGTTGTTCGTCCCAGTACACGGTCTTCCCACTGTTTTTTTTTTTTTTTTTTTTTTTTCAGGAGCTCCCTGAAGTCATTCATAATCTGTGCTGTGGCGAGGAATGGCGCAAGCTGATTTACAAACAAGTACCACGACCTTAGGTCTGAAATGGAGGACTTTTCAGGCATCTTGAAGCTCTTAACCACCGCGAGAGGCTCGTCTATAGGCTTGTATTCGTCCCACACGAGACAGAAACCCCACGAAGTTGACTTCCCTCCGGGCGAACTTGAACTTCTCTGGTTTTAGGGTGATGCCTTTCGATGTGCACGTCGTTAAGAAATCGTAGGTATGCCAGAAGGCCTCCTCGATGCTGCTGTCGTAAAGTAAGGTGCCATTGTGTTTCCACGCACTTGTGTTTCCGTGCTATGCCCTAAATAGCGTCGTCAAAGCGTTTCGTGTAGGCTTCGCCGGCTGAGCAGTGGCCCATGGGGGTATCTGAACCTTCCCCATGGAGTGATGAAGGTGGTAAACTTTCAGCTCTCCTCATGTAGCTCCACCTGTGGTGTCGGCCACAGTTTTGAAGGAGTGCTTGGGGACGCTTGATACCATATCAAACGGGGCAGGGGTGTGGTGTGTCTCCTTTTGGCACGCGGCGTTGAGACGCTGGTAATCCACGGTGCGCCGCGGCTGGCCGGACTTCTTAGCCACCACGACCACTGGGCTCCCCTGCCGGCACAGGCTCGATGACGCCACGTTTGATGTCCTCTTCCAGCTGAGCCTTCACCTCGCCCTCCCAGTGTTTCGGCACTGATGCTGGTGTGTGGCAAGCGTAGGGGACGGCGTTAGCAGGTGGATATGATGAGGTTTTCCTTCCATCGCCGGTAGTGGGTTTCTGGCGGTGTTAAATGTCGAGGCTGAGAAGTGCTGTAAAAGCCACTCCTCCAGCCGGTGTGCGTGTTCTTCATGCGGTGTAACGGCATCCTTAATTAAGGGTTTGGTGTGTGGGCACGACTCGGCCACCGCGTTGGTGGCCAGTGCCCGCACTGCCAACCTGTGATGGCGGGGAAAGCCTTCTGGGATTAAATCCAGCTCTTCGCACGCCCCCAGTGACAGAAACAATGACTTGGCTGAGGGTAAGAAGTAGACGTCTTGCTTCGTTACCAGGCCTCCCAAGGATATGTTACACGGGTGGGAGCCGATGCATTGTAGTGGAAGGTCCGCCACATCACGAGCAGGTTTGATGTGGAGGCTGGAGAGCAGGGTCGTACCGGTGACACACACCTGTGCTCCAGTGTCTGGGACTGCCGCAGTGTGGTGCTCGGCTCCGGCCCCTTCAGGTGTTACCGTCACGTGTACGGTAGGTTGGCGGGAAAGATGAGTGCCCGCTGTTGTCACTGAGCCTGAGACAACGTTGCCGGGTGAGGTACAGTCGGAGCGCTTTGAGCTCCTGCAGCACCTTTTGAAGTGGCCTCGTTTACGGCACCCGAGACAAGTTGCCTCCTTGGCAGGGCAAGAGGCTTTGTCCCTTGCCTGTTTGGCGTCGCAGTTCCAGCAGGCACAGAGGGCTTGTGTTTTAACAGCTTTTGTAGCGGCGGCACCGTCGCATGGCTGGTCTTCCTCCTGCTCGATGGCGGTGCCAGACGAACGACCCGTTTCCCGCCACAGGCTCCCGCTTGCAGCGTACCGGCGGGCTGCCTCTTAAGAGCAACACATGACCTTTAAGGTATCAACACTATCTATGCTATCACACGTGATAGATTTGATGTTTCAGGCCCGTATCACGGACCCCTGTCATCAACTTTCTTAGGAGCAGGTACTCAGAGAGGTCATGGTTGCACTGGGGACACTGAAACGCGCAGTCACTGCTTTTCTCTGCGCACCGAACGAAAAAATCCCCGACACTCTCGTCCTGTCCCTGGCTATCACCAAAGAACTCTGTCCACTGCACTGCTACATTCGAGGAGCGAAGCACTAGCTTACTTATGGCGTCTAACGCCGCGTCTTGTGTCAGGGCGCCTTACTCACCGAGGGTGAATTTTGCGTCGATGGCGCGCTGTAATGCCGGTGTGCAGTGGAGGTGTACGTGGTGGACTGCCTCCTGTTGTGACCATCTGCAGAGAAAGAGCCAGCATTCCATGGACCGTCTCCACGACCTGAAGGCCGCTGGCGCCATTTCTAGGTCGCACTTTTCGGGGGCGGCCTAGGGAGGTACCCGCGGGGTATGTACCGAGGCGGCGCGGGCGGTGAGGGCAGCCGTGTCCACTTGGAGTGTGGTGATGGCCTGCTACTGGTCTGTGATAGTTTTCCTCGCCTGCTGGAGCAACGGCATGAGGCTGCGGGGCACCGTTGACGCTGATGCCCTTGGTGTCGAGCGTGAGGACCGGCGAGGTAGTGGCATGATGAGATGCTGCAGCAGGTCCGTGAATCACTGCGCCATATAGGATGCTTGGCTGGTAGGTTAAGGAGGCACGGCTGCACACGTCTCTTCCTTTATTTGATAGCACAGCAATTGAACAGCGTCCCTGAGACGCTGTTCAATTGCCAGGTCGTAAAGTGTGTTCCCGCGGAATCCCGTCCCAAAACCAGCCCAAAAACGCGACCTCGATATAAAAAAAAACAGCGGAGAAACAGCCCAAAACTTGGACCATGACAAAAGTGTATGTTTGATACCCAGAATGACTGACAGAGGTGTAACATAAAGGGAAAACACATTTTCCATGTAATGTAGCTTTTTTTAACCTACTACATAATAAATAAATCATACAGGTTACATTCAACACTTTTATTTTTTTCAGTATATTACTAGGCTAAACCCAGTCATGTATTACTTGACGTGTGCCATATGCAATGCAGATACCTGCCTACTGTAAATCTCTCTCTCTCTCTCTCTCTCTCTCTCTCTCTCTCTCTCTCTCTCTCTCTCTCTCTCTCTCTCTCTCTCCAATAAAGTACAAGGGGTTGCCTTCCTACTCGTTCCACTGGAAACAAAATTAAAAGAAAGTAATGAAATAATCGAGGCAGGAGGAAGAGGAGGAGAAGGAGGAGAGAGAGAGAGAGAGAGAGAGAGAGAGAGAGAGAGAGAGAGAGAGAGAGAGAGAGAGAGAGAGAGAGGGAGTTTACATTAGCAAAAATGGGTGTCACGACCCCATATCACCCGACAGACACAAGGGGTTCATTATGCCAAAACCAAAAACGTGTCTTTTGAGTCCTTTTAAGATTCTTACCTACGAAAACGCTCAAAAGCATGGAAAATGTGCTATATTAGAAAACAAAACAAATTAATGAAAACTGTCTTCTGCGTGTTGTTAAACTTCTTTCGTACATAAACGCTAAAGCGCATACGGGACGGAGTTCGGAGAGATAAGGCAGGATGAGAGAGGAGAGGTGAGGCGTGAGGGTGTAGGACAAGAGGAGGGAAGATGTGTCCGGAAGGAAGGAGGAAAGAGGAAGGGGGGAGCTAGGTGTGAGTATGTTGGAATGTCAGGTCATGCTGAAATGAAAGAGGTGAGGTCGAGGCGAGTAGATGAGGGAGTGGAGAGGATGGTAGGGGACGAGATGAGGGGACTAGGTGAAGTAAATGTAGATGAATTGTATAAATATTTCGTAGATAAAGTTCATACAGGTCAGTTAGCAAATATCCCGTATAGAACAATAAGATCACAAAAAAATTACCCTAAATGGAAGACTGCTAGGTTAAAGCATTATATAGGGCTTAAGAGAAGTATATATAGGAGATTAAGGGCAGGTGAAGAAGTTTTAAGGACACAATATAATGAATTAGTTAGAACAGTCAGGAAGTTAACGAGGAAAGCTAAGGACAATTATGAATCAAAGGTAGCCAGCCAGGCGAAGACGGACCCCAAGGGATTTTATCAGGTATACAGGACGAAGAATAAGGATACTGTAGGTCCATTAAAGGCAGCAGATGGGGAGCTGGTTAGTTCTGGGGAGGAGATTAGTAAACTTCTGAATGATTATTTTTTAACTGTTTTCACCCAGGAAAACATGCAGGATATGCCAGATAGTGAACAGGTGTTTAGAGCAGATGAGAATGAGAAGCTGATAGATATTTCCATAACTAGGGAGATAGTGGAACAGGAGATAGATAGGCTAAAAAAGTTTAAGTCACCAGGACCTGATGAAATATATCCCAGAGTACTTAAGGAATGTAAAGAGATTATTAGTGAGCCGTTAGTTTCTGTCTTTAGGAAATCACTGGAGTCGGGTGAGGTACCAGTAATGTGGAGGCAGGCTAATGTAGTACCCATCTTTAAGAAAGGAGATAAAACTTTAGCGTCTAATTATAGACCTGTCAGCTTAACTTCAGTTGTAGGTAAAATGTTAGAGTCAATAATAGGGAGGAACATTAGGGAACATTTAAACAAACATAACTTGATAAATCAGTCACAGCATGGCTTCACGAAGGGGAAGTCTTGCCTGACAAACTTGTTAAGTTTTTACAGTAAGGTGTACAAGGCAGTAGATAATGGTGATAGTTATGATATCTTATATCTGGACTTTAGTAAAGCATTTGACAAGGTACCCCATCAAAGGCTCCAGAGAAAGGTTAGGGCACACGGGATAGATGGGAAGGTGTTAGGCTGGATAGGGTCATGGCTTGGTAACAGGCGACAGAGAGTGGTAATAAACGGCTCGAAATCCGAGTGGGGTCATGTAATTAGTGGGGTGCCACAGGGATCAGTATTAGGGCCATTGTTATTTCTAATGTATATCAATGACTTGGATAGTGGAATTAGTAGTGATGTTAGTAAATTTGCGGATAACGGCGACCCCGAATAGGGAAAAGCTGGGAAGAAGAAGAAAAAGTTAGTAAATTTGCGGATGACACAAAGATAGGTAGATTAATTAGGTCAGAATCGGATGCCATCGCCTTGCAGGCAGACTTAGATAGAATGAATGAATGGACGGATAGATGGCAAATGCAATTCAATATCAATAAATGCAAAGTGCTTAGCGTAGGTAGAGGAAACCCACACAATAGGTACACATTAGACAACCAAACTCTGGTAGGTACAGGGTACAAGAAAGATTTAGGAGTTATAGTTAGCTCTGAACTCCGTCTAGGGAAACAATGCATAGAAGCCAGAAACAAGGCAAATAGGGTACTAGGATTCATTTTTAGGAGTGTTAAAAGTAGAAGGCCGGAAGTAATATTAAAGTTATACGTGGCGCTGGTCAGACCTCATCTAGACTACGCGCTGCAGTTCTGGTCCCCACATTACAGGAAAGATATAGGTCTATTAGAATCAGTACAGAGGAGAATGACTAAAAAGATACAGGGGATGAGGAGTATTCCTTACGAGGCGAGGTTGAAGCTGTTAAATTTACATTCTTTAGAGAGACGTAGGTTAAGAGGGGACCTGATAGAAGTCTTTAATTGGTATAAGGGTTATAACAAGGGAGATGTAAGCAAAATTCTTAGGATCAGCAACCAGGGTAGAACAAAAAAATAACGGGTTCAAGCTTGAAAAATTTAGGTTTAGGAAGGAGATAGGAAAAAATTGGTTCTCAAATAGAGTGGTAGATGAGTGGAACGGACTCAGTAATCATGTAGTTAGTGCTAGGACACTAGAGAGCTTTAAGAGAAGATTAGACAAGTTTATGGATGGGGATAGCAGATGGAAATAGGTAGGTGTGTTTCATACAGGGACTGCCACGTGTAAGCCTGGTCGCTTCTTGCAGCTTCCCTTATTTCTTATGTTCATACAAAATATCCTTTCTGGAGAAACAGAAAAATATTAACAAGAACATAAGTTATGAGAGTTTTTCAGCTTGTTAGGTATCAAAATGTATGCTTTTTAGGTACCAAAACACTGAAACACTTAAAGAGCACTCTATATGACGAAAAAAACAAGATTACCAAAGATATGAATTATGAGTGATTACAACCATGTTAGGGACCAAAACGCCAAAATGCATACAAAGCCCCCTATAAGAAGAATCAGAACTATAATGCTAAAATCGTGTAATATCAGTGTTTTTCGGCTTATCAGGTAACAAGACGTTAAAGTGCATGCAAAGCAGTCTTTATGGGAAAAGCAAACAATATTGCCAAAACGTGTATTTTGAGTGATTTTCATCTTCTTACGTACGGAAAGGATAAAAAGATAAAAACATGGAAAACACGCTATATTAGAAACAAAATCATGAAAATCTTTATTCTTCTTTCGAAGAATAACACATACAAAATACCCTTTCTTGAGAAACAGAATAACATTACTAAAAATGTGTTTTTGTGGGGTTTTCAGCTTGTTAGCTAACAAAATGCCAAGATGCATGCATAACATCTCTATGGTGTAACGGGATGACATTACAAGAAACGTGGCATTAGAGCGCATGAGGAACCAAAACGTTAGAAATCATGGAAAACAGCTTATATGAGGAAAAAAAGTAAATAGATAAATAACATGATCGAAAAGGTTTATTTTGCGTGTTTTTAGCTTGTTAAGACGTTAGAAATGCATGTAAAGTACCCAATATGGGAAACGAAAAGATATTAACAGAAATGTGTAATATATATATATATATATATATATATATATATATATATATATATATATATATATATATATATATATATATATATATATATATATATATATATATATATATATATATATATTTATTTATTTATTTATTCATTTATTTATTTATTTAGCTTGTCAGATACCAAAACGCTAAAACACATCAACAGCATTCTGTAAATTAGAAACGGAACATTACCATAAAACATGTATTATGAATGATTATCAAAATGTTAGGAACCAAAACGGCAAAATGCATGAAAAAAGCACCATAAAATAAGAATCATAACAACAATGCTAAATACCTGTAATATGAGTGTTTTTTTGACATGTTAGATACCAAATGACTAAAGCGCAAGGAAAATGTGACTTTTTAAGTGCTTTTCAACTTTTTACGCAGCAAAACGTTACAAAGTATTTAAATTACTCTCTCTCTCTCTCTCTCTCTCTCTCTCTCTCTCTCTCTCTCTCTCTCTCTCTCTCTCTCTCTCTCTCTCTCTCTCTCTCTCTCTCTCTATATATATATATATATATATATACTAACTGCTCTTCTGATCTTGATAACTGCATGCATCCCCCTCCTCCCACGGCCTCGCTGCACAAGCCTTTCTTCTTTCTCTCACCCATATTCTGTCCATCTCTCTAATGTAAGAGATAACCAGTATTCTCAATCATTCATCCCTTTCTCTGGTAAACTCTGGAACTCGCTGCCTACTTCTGTATTTCCACCTTGCTATGACTTAAATTCCTTCAAGAGGGAGGTTTCAAGATACTTATCTTTCAATATATAGATAAAAAAAAAAAAAACGCTAAAGTGCATTGAAAGCACCCTGTATAGGAAAAGAAAACACCATTACAAAACGTGAATTTTGAGTGTTTTATTTTTTAGCTACTTACTTACCATAACGCTAAAGGGCATGGAAAACATGTTATATTGGAAAACAAAACAACTTCATCGAAATCGTGTCTTTTGAGAGTTTTGAGCTGCCTTCCTACAAAAACGCAAAAAACTCATACAAAAGTACCTTTCTAGAGAAACAGACCATCATTATCAAAAACGTTTGTTTTGAGTATTTTTCGAAGTCGTTAAGAATCTAAACGCCAATATGCATACAAAGCACCCCATATGGTGTAACCACACAATATTACAGGAAACGTGTCGTTTGGCAAGAATACGTTAAAAAGCATGGAAAACACGCAAAAAGAAAAAAAAAAAGTAACATTATCAAAAACATGTCTTTTGCGTGTTTTGAGCTTATTAGTCAAAAACTCAAAATAAATCATCATGCCATCAAAAATGGCAAAAAAAATAAATCAATAAATGCATGCAAAGTACCCAATATGCAAAAAAATAAATAAAAAATAAAAATACTGACAAAGTTATATTATGAGTAATTTTCAGTTTCTTCTGTACCAAAACACTAAAACTCATGAATAGCACTCTATGTCGAGAGACAAAACTACATTCCCAGAATCATGTATTATGAGCGATTTTGGTTATGAAAACGCTAAAATACATTCAAATCACCCTATAAGAAGAGTAAGAACAACTGCTAAAAACATGTAATATGACTAATATGAGCTTCTTAGGTAACAAAACGATATGGTGCATTTAAACCATCGCTCATTAGAAAATGAAACATTACCAAAAAAAACTTGTACTTTGAATTTTTTTTTTTTTCCTTTTCATCCTCTTACGAGGAAAAATGCTAAATGACCATACTAATCACAAATTACAGAACAAAATAACTTTATCAAAATCGTGTCTTTTTAAGTGTTTTTGACCTTCCTTCGAACAAAAACGCTATATATATATATATATATATATATATATATATATATATATATATATATATATATATATATATATATATATATATATATATATATATATATATATATATATATATATATATATATATATATATATATATATAATACCCTTTGTGGAGGAACAGATGAACATTACGAAAAATGTGTTTTGAGTATTTTTGAGGTTGTTACGTAGCAAAACACCAATATGAATACAAAGCACCGTATATGGGGTAACTACACAATATTACAAAAAAGTGTCATTTCCGTATTTATAAGCGTATTAGGCATGAAATCACTAAAAAGCATGGAAAACATCTTACATGTGAAAAAAAAAATAATAATAATAATATCATCAAAAACATGTATTTTATTTTTCTGTTTTGATGTACCAAATCGATAAATATCTATGCAAAGTTACCAATGTGTGAAAATAAACGATATTAATAGAAACGTCTATTGTGAGTGTTTTTTTTTTTTTTTTCAGCTTCTTAGGTACCAAAAGGCTAAGAAACGTAATTAACACTTTAAATGGAGAAACAGAACGACATTATATATATATATATATATATATATATATATATATATATATATATATATATATATATATATATATATATATATATATATATATATATATATATAAATGTATATCACGATTCATTACCATCATGATTCGGACCAAAATGCCAAAATGAATACAAGCCACCCTTCTCCATATAGCATTTTTCATTTAGAAGAATAATAACAACATCTCAGATACTAAAATGCGAAAGTGTATGGAAAGCACCCTATATGGGAAAAGAAAACAAAATTACCAAAAACGTGTCTTTTGCCTACTCTTCGGCTTCTTACGTACCAACCATAGATAAGAAGATAATTTTATCAAAGCTTCCTTCGATACTTTTTACTTTTTACGTACAAAAACCTTAATACCTATACAAAACACCCTTTCTTGAGAAATAGATCAGTATAACCAAAAAATGTATGTTTTGATTGTTCTTTGTTAAGTACCAAAAAGTGTCTTGTTAAGTACCAAAACGTTAAAATATATGCAAAGTACCATATATAAGGTAACGAGACGAGATTACTAGAAACATGTTATTTGGGTGTTTATGATCGTATTAGGCACAAAAATGCAAAAAAAAAAAAAAAATGAAAAATGAAAATATATCAGAAAAGAAATTAACATTATGGATTTTTTTTTTTTTCTTACGTACAAAAATAGAACTGTATCCAGTCTGGGAAACGAAAATATATTAACTGACACAAGTATTATGAATGTTTTTTTTTTTCTCTCTCTCTCTGATTCTTAAGCACAAAAACGCTAAAAACACATGAATAGCATTGTATATAGGGAAACAGAACGACATTACCAAAACGTTGTATCACGCGAAAATCCATACAAATCACTCCATGAGAAGAATTATTATCAACGATCAATGTGTAATATAAGCGTTTTTTTCGGGTTGTCAGATACCAAAACACTAAAGTGCATGCAAAGCACCCTGTATGTACTAAAGAAAACATATCCAAAAACGTATTTTTTGAGTGTTTCTCAATTTCATACGTACAAAAACGGTAAATAGAATGGAAAAGACGTTATATTGGAAAATAAAACAACTTCATAAAACACAAATATTTTCAGTATTTTGAGCTTCTTACGTTCAAAAATGCTAAAACATAGAAAAAACACCCTTTCAGTAGAAATAGAACAACATAAAAAATATAGTCTTTTTTGAGCTTGTTAGGTATCAAACTGGCAAAATGCATGCAAAGTATCCTATATTCCTATAGATATTTTTAAGGAGACATTGCCAGAAAAGTGTTATTTGTATGTTTATAATCATATTAGCCACGAGAAAAAAACGCCCTATAGTGGAAAACAAAACATTATCGAAAACGTGTTTTTTTTAAGTGATTTGAGATTCATTTACCCTTTCTGGTAAAACAGAACAACATTATGAATTTTATTTTATTTTATTTTTATTTATTTATTTATTTATTTTTATTTATTTATTTTTTTTTTTGGGGGGGGGCTGGGGTGTCTTTGAGTGTTTTCTAGCTTCTTAACTACCAAAATGCCAAACAGTTTTGCAAAGTACCTAATATGGAAACAAAATTATATTAACAGTAACATGAGTTATGAGTTTTTTTTTTTTAATAGCTTTTTAGGTACTAAAATGATAAAACACATGAATAGCACTCTATATGGAAAGACCGAACGACATTACCAAAAACCTGGATCACCACCATATCAAGGACAAAACACCAAAATGCATACAGTCATCCTGTAAGAAGAATCGGAACAACAATCCTAAAAACATGTAATATTAGTGTTTTTGGGCTTCTCAGATACCAAAACTCAAAAGTGAATGCTATATATGTATATTTGTAAAACAATACACCATAACACAAATCGTGTTTTTGATTGTTTTTTTTTTTCAGCTGCTTACGTACAAAAATTATATATATATATATATAAAAAAAAATGGAAAACACACTATATTAAAAAGAGCAACTTCATCAAAATCGAGTTTTGAATGTTTTACAGCTTCTTACGTACAAAAACGCTGAAACACAGAGAAGACACCTTTTCTATAGAGACAAAATGAAATTAACAAAAAATTTGTTTTTTGAGCTTGTATGGTACCAAAACGCTGAAATGGATGCTAAGCCCCTTAAATGGGATAATGAGACAACATTACCAGAAACGTGTCATTTGGATGTTTATAAGCGTATTAGGCAATAAAACACCAAAAAGCATGACAAACACCATATATGGAAAAAAAATATTGAAAACGTGCCTTTTGAGTGTTTTTACAATTATTGTATGAAAACGCAAAAATACACGGAAAACATTTTTTTTCGGAGAAACAGTACATTATATATATATATATATATATATATATATATATATATATATATATATATATATATATATATATATATATATATATATATATATATATATATATATATATATATATATATATATATATATATATATATATATATATATATATATATATATATATATATATATATATATATATATATATATATATATATATATATATATATATATATATATATATATATATATATATAAATGTTTACTTTGAGTTTCTTTAAACTTGTCAGGTATGAGAACATGAAAAATGAGAAACGTGTATTATGAATATTTCCGAGCTTGTTATGTACGAAAATGCAAAAAATCCATGCAAAACACCATCTGTGGGAAAAGAGAACAATATTACCAAAAAGACGTATTTTCAGTGTTTTTTTAGGTAATTAAACCCTAAAAAATCATAGAACACTCACCATATTGGAAAACAAAACTTGATCAAAATTGTGTCTTTTGAGTGTTTTTTACCTTTCATGGAAAAATTCTTAAACATATACATAAGAAATAAGTGAAACTGCAAGAAGCGACCAGGCTTACACGTGGCAGTCCCTGTATGAAATTTTCATACATACCTATTTCCATCTATTATCCCTGTCCATAAAATTGTCTAATCTTCTCTTAAAACTCTCTAATGTCCTAGCACTAACAACATGATTACTGAGTCCGTTCCACTCATCTACCACTCTATTTGAGAACCAATTTTTTTTTTGTCTCCTCCCTAAACCTAAATTTTTCAAGTTTGAACCAGTTATTTCTTGTTCTACCCTGGTTACTAATCCTGAGAATTTTGCTAACTTGTTATAACCCTTATACCATTTAAAGACTCCTATCAGGTCCCCTCTTAACCTACGTCTTTTTAAAGAATGTAAATTTAACAACTTCAATCTCGCCTCGTAAGGAATATTCTTCATCACCTGTATCCTTTTAGTCATTCTCCTCTGTACTGATTCTAATAGACCTATATCTTTCCTGTAATGTGGGGACCAGAACTGCACAGCGTAGTCTAGATGAGGTCTAACCAGCACCAAGTATAACTTTAATATTACTTCCGGCCTTCTAGTTTTAATACTGCTAAAAATGAATCCTAGTACCGTGTATTATGAGTGATTACCACTATAATTGTGACTAAAACGCGTTTTTAGCATTGTAGTTATGCTAAAAACGTGTAATATCTTGATTTTTGGGCTTGTCAGATGTTAAAACACTAAAATGCATGCAAAACACTCAATGCGGCAAAAGAAAACATATGTGTCTTTTGAGTGTTTTTTTTTTCAGATTCTTATGTACGGAAAAGTTAAGAAAGAAAAAAAAAACATAGAAAACACGCTATATTGGAGTAGAAAAAAAATCATGAAAATCTCGTGTTTTGAGTGTTTTTCATCTTCTTACGTATAAAAACACAACGCATACAAAACACCCTTTCTAAAGAAACACAGAACGATAACATAAACGTGTGTTTTGGGTGTTAGGCTTGTTAGGTACCAAAACGTCAAAATGCATGCAAATCACCCTATATGGGAGTAACGAGTCGACATTACCAGAAACGTGTAATTTGAATGTTTATGAACGTATTAGACATCAACATTAGACACTAAAAATCATGGAAAACTTTTTTGTATGGAAAAAAAAACATCGAAAATGTGTCTTTTTATTGTTTTTGAGTACCTTAACGTACAATAACATAAAAAAAAAAAAAACATTTGCAAAACCCTTTTATGGAGAAATAGAACAATATTATAATATATATATATATATATATATATATATATATATATATATATATATATATATATATATATATATATATATATATATATATATATATATATATATATATATATATATATATATTTGGAGTGCCTTTGATCTTGATAGGTACCAAAACGCTAAAAGTGCATGCAAATTATCCATTATGTGAAACGAAACGATATAAAAAAGACACATATAATAATATGAGTATTTATCACCTTTTTAGCTATCAAAACGGTAAAACACATGAATATCACCTTATATGAATAAACAGAACAAAATTACAAAAAAATAAAAATGTATTATGAGTGATTATCACAATGTTAGGGATCAAAAACGCCAAAATGTATACAAAGCACCATATGAAAATAATCAGAACAACATAGCTAAAAACGTGTACTATGTTTTTTGTTTTTTTTGAGCTTGTTAGATACTAATACGCTGAAGTGCAAATAAATGGTAAAAGAAAAAAAATACCAAAAACGTGTATTTTGAATGTTTCTCAGCTTATTTGTCAAAACGCTAAAATGCACAGAAAACGCGTTATACTGGAAGGCAAAAAAGAAAAATAAATAAATAAAATAATAATAATAATAATAATAATAATAATAATAATAATAATAATAATAATAATAAAAATAATAATAAATAAATAGATAAATAAATTCGTGTCTTCTGGGTGTTTTTGAGGTTTTGTAGAAAAACTCAAAAACGTGTAAAAACACCCTTTCTGGAGAAACAGAACAAAACTACCAAAAAACGTATTTTGGGCGTTTTTGAGGTTCTTAGGTATTAAAACGCCAAAATGCATGCAACGCATCCCGTATGGGGAAAGGAGACGTTATTTCCAGAAACGTGTCATTTGAATGGTTATGGGCATATTAGACAGCAAAACGCTTAAAATAATGAATTCACGGTATATGAAAAAAAAAAAAAAACCATTATCAAAAACGTGTGAGCGAGTGATGTTTGAGCTTGTTCGGTACCAAATGCTAAAAATAAATGCAAGGTTACCAATATAAGAAACGAAGTAATAGTAACAGAAACGTTTATTATTAGTGTTTCTTTTTTTCAGTTTCTTAGTTACCAGAACGCTAAAACACATGAATAACTCTTTATATGGAGAAAGAGAACAATACCAAAAAGCGTGTATTTTGAGTGATTACCACAGTAAAATGTATGCAAAGCAACCTATAAGAATAACCAGAACAGCAATGCTAAAAACCTGTAATATCATGGTTTTTGGGCTTGTTATGTATCAAAACGGTGAAGTGCATGCAAAGCAACCTTAATGGAAAAAGAAAAAAATATTACCAAAGACGTGTATTTTGAGTGTTTTATAGGTTTTTACGTACCAAAACCCTAAAAGGCATGGAAAACACGCTATATTGAAAACAAAGCGCCTTTATCAAAATCGTGTCTTTTGAGTATTTTTGAGCTTCTTTCGTACAAAAAGAACACTATAACACACACTTTTAGGATAAATATTAGGTACCAAAACGCCAAAATGTATGTAAAGATCCCTATATAGCTTAACAAGACGACATTATCAGAAATGCGCTCCTTGGGAATTCATATGCATATTAGGCCGCAAAACACTAACAAGCTTAAAAAAAGAAAAACCCTATACAGGAAAACAATACATCATTCGCGAAAATGTGTCTTTTTCAGTGTTTTGAGCTTTACGTACCAAAAACACATGCGAAACACCCTTTAAGGGGAAACAGGAGGACATTACGAAAAACGTTTATTTTTTAATGTTTTTGAAAATGTTGAGTACCAAAACGCTAAAAAATAATATGCGATACTAAACGATGTTAACAGAAACGTATATTACGAGTATTCGGTTTTTTGGTACCAAAACGCTAAAACACATGAATAGCACTCTATATGAAGAAAGAGAACATTGCCAAAAACGTATATTATGATTGATATCCAAAATGCTCCAGACCAAAACGTCAAAATGCATGCAAAGCACTCTATAAGAAGAATCAGAACACATATGTTAAAAAGAAAAAAACAAAATGTAATATGAGTTTTTTTTTTTTTTTTTTTTTTTTTTTGCCTTGTCAGGTACCAAATGTTACAGTGCATGGAAAGCACCTTATATGGGAAAGAAAAGCATTACCAAAAAACGTGTCTTTTCAGTGCTTTTCAGCTTCTTACGTACTAAAAGGCATGGAAAACGCGCATTATTATTATTATTATATATATATATATATATATATATATATATATATATATATATATATATATATATATATATATATATATATATATATATATATATATATATATATATATATATATATATATATATATATATATATATATATAAGCTTTATCAATAATCGTGAATGTTTAGTTTTTGAACTTCTTTCGTACAAAAACTTTTAAAAGCATACAAAACACCCTTTCTGGAGAAAAGAACATTACCAAAAACATAGGTTTTGAGTGTTTTTAAGCATATTATGTGTCAAAACAGCAAAATGCTTGCAAAGCAACCTATATAGTATACCATTACGACATTACTAAAAACGTGTCATTTGGGGATTTATTAGACAACAAACGTTAAAAGGCATGGAAAACACCCTTTATGAAAATATATATATATATATATATATATATATATATATATATATATATATATATATATATATATATATATATATATATATATATATATATATATATATATATATATATATATATATATATATATATATATATATATATATATATTTATTTATTTATTTATTTATTTTTTTTCATATATATTATATTCATATGTATTTTTTTCATATATATATATATATATATATATATATATATATATATATATATATATATATATATATATATATATATATATATATATATATATCGAAAGAGTCTTTTGAGTGTTTTTGAGCTTTTTAAGCACAAAAAAAAAAAAAAACACTAAAACGCATAGAAAACACCCATTCTGAAGAACAGAACAACATTATGAAATACTTGTAATTTAAGTGTCTGAACTCGTTAGGTACAAAAACGCTTATAATGTAAGCACAATTATCAAAACATTAAAGTGAAAGCAAAAAAAGTGCATGGGAAAAAAAAAAAAAAAAAAAAACGTATATTTTGATTTTTTTTTTTGTACCCAAGGACTAAAGAGAATGAAAAACCCACTGTGTTGGAAAACAAAAATTCATTAAAATCGTGTCTTTTAAGTCTTTCTGAGCTTCTTTCATACAAACCTCTAAAACGCATACAAAACACCTTTTCAGGAGAAACTGAACAACATTACCAAACATGTGTATTTTCAGTGTTTTCGAGGTTGTTAGGTATAAAACACCAATACATACAAAATACATACAAAAAACCGTATATGGGGCAACGAAACGACATTATAAAAAATATAAAAAAATGTGTCATTTAGGTGTTTATAAACACCTATATTAGGCACCAAAATCCAAAAAGCATGGAAAACTCCATATTTGGGGACACAAATTAACTCTGTCGAAAATGTGCTTTTTGAGTGTTTTTGTGCGTCTTAGGTACCAAAACGTGAAAAATGCATGCAAAATACCCAATATGAGAAAATAAAAGATATTAAAAGAAGATATATCATGACTGTTTTATATCTTCTTTTGTCACATAGCACTATATATGGAGAAACAGTACGACATTACCAAAAAAACGTGTATTATAAGTGATTCCCACCATGTTAGGCATAACAACGCCATAATGCATTAAAAGCACACTATAAAAAAAAATCAAAACAACAATGCTATCAACGTGTTTTTGTGCTTGTCAGGTAAGAAAACGATAAAGTGCATGTAAAGCACTGTTTATGGAAAAAGGAAACATTACCAGATATGTGTTTTTTTAGTGTTTTTCATCTTCTTATGTGCTCAAAAAAATAAAATAAAATAAAGAAATAAAGACACTCAATACAGAAAAAAAAAATAAAAAAAATATAAAGATTATGTCTTTTCAGTGTTTTTAGATTCTTACGTACAACAACTGCAAAACACAATATCTGGAGAAAAGAACATTACAGAAAAATGTGAGTTTTGAGTGTTTTGTGCTTGTTAGATATCAATATTCCAAATTGCTTTCAAAGTACCTTATATAGGGTAAAGAGATTACAATAAAATAAAGGTGTCATTTGTTTTTTAATGAGCATATTAGGCACCAAAATGATAAAAAGCGTAGAAAACACCCAACATGGAAAAAAAAACTATATCGAAAACATGTTTTTTTTTTAATGTTTTTAGATTCTTAATTGCCAAAACGCTAAAACACATGAAAAAACATCCTTCACAGACAAGCAGAATAACATTATAAAAAAAAAACATGTATTTTGAGTATTACTGAGCCTGTTAGGTACCAAAAAACGCTTAAAATGCAGATTAATTACCATCATGGGAAACGAAACGATATTAACAGAACAGTGTATTATGAGAGTTTATTTTTTTCAGTTTCTTTGTTACCAAAACACTAAAACACATGAACACTTTATATCAGTGGTTCCCAAACTAGGGGGCACGCCCCCCTAGGGGGGCGCGAGGAGGATACAAGGGGGGCGTGAAGTCATCTGCTCAATATTATTTGTTTAATTAGAATAATAAAATCATTCAAAGAACAAATATCTGTCATTACATACATGCAAAGTATAATTATAGCAGTCACTCCAACCCGTTTTCTATTAAGCTAGTTATCTTTACACGTTTTGGACAAGTCAATGATACCAACCACACTGACGCCACTGAGGGACTCGTCACAAACTCCCAGTACTCCATCGACATTTGAGCACAAACCACAAAGCATTAAAAGAAAAGCCAAAGGAGTTCTTCACAGCCAAACTGCATGAGCTGAATCGTATGAAGCTGGACTCAAGCAGTGTTTTTCATCAAGAAACGTGGAAACTGGTGGAAGCATCTTACGAGCTGTCACTACTTATTGCAAAAGCAAAGAAGCCTCACTCTGTGGGGGAGACTCTTGTAAAACCCTGCCTTTTGAGTGCTGCAAATACTGTGCTTGGGGAAGAAAGCCAAAGAAAGTTATCAAAGATTTCCTTATCAGATAACACAGCGAAGCGTCGCATTGACGAACTTTCAGAAGACATAAAAGAACAAGTTTTGGACAAAATAAAAGCATCTCGCTTCTTTGCAATACAGTGCGATGAAAGTACTGATGTTGTTCACCTCTGCCAGCTGCTTGTTTATTCTCGATTCGTGGATGAAGGAACTGTGAAAGAAGAAATTCTTTTCTCAGCAGCACTGGAGGCAACAGCAAAGGCCATTGATGTTTTTTCAAAGGTTGATGAGTTTTTCCAAGAGCACAGTCTTTCATGGGAAAAATTAGTCGGTGTTTGTACTGATGGTGCCCCATCAATGATAGGATCTCGCTCTGGATTTGTGAAGCTGGTGAAAGAAAAAAATCCTGCTGTAACTGGGACTCACTGTGTTATCCACAGACAATCATTAGCAAGCAAAACTCTGCCTAGTAATCTACGCAGTTCACTGAATTTGGCAATAAAAGTGGTGAATTTTGTAAAGCATAGCTCTTTGAATTCTAGGCTTTTCGCAGCTCTTTGCTCAGATTTGGGCACTGATTATAAGACTCTCCTGTTTCACACCGAAGTCCGCTGGCTTTCCAAGGGAAACATGCTGAGTCGTCTTTACGAGCTCAAAGATGAAGTGGAAATTTTCTTGCAGAAGCAGAAACAAGACAAACTGTATGAAGCGTTCAGAGAGGAAGACTTTCAGCTCTCACTAGCATACCTTGTGGACTTTTTTGAGGCTATCAACAACCTCAATTTGAAGTTACAAGGAAGAAACACAAACATCATTGCACACTCTGATGTGATCAGAGCTTTCACCGAAAAAAATTCATCTTTGGAAACGAAAAGTACAAGTTGGGAACTTTTCATCGTTCTCACATCTGAATGAGCTCTTATCTTAGAAGAGAAACATTGAGCAGTATGACGTGACAAAAGAGGTTTTATCACATCTGCATTCCCTTGCTGAGGAATTTATGCACTATTTTCCAGATGTCTCAATGGAGAATTCTCTTTGGACATTGGTGCAGAATCCATTTAACACTGATGTGGAGTTGTTACTGGAATCACTGCAAGAGGAAGCCATCAATTTGAAATGTGACTCCAGCGCGAAAAGGGACTTTGAAACAATGAAGTTAGAAGAGTTTTGGGTGAAATATCTCCCCATGTACCCAAAAGTAGGTGAAGAAGCACTTCGTGTGATTCTTCCCTTTTCTTCTACTTATCTTTGTGAAGCAGGATTTTCAGCTCTTGTTGTTCTGAAAACAAAACAGCGCAACCGACTTGATGTAGAAAATGACTTGAGTTGTGCGCTGTCATCCTTCAATCCTAGAATTTCTGATCTTGTGAGGAAGAAGCAGCAGCATCCATCTCACTAAATTAGTTCATAAATTTTGCCTTAGTCTCATGAGTCATTCCAAATATTATATGCCATGTTTTCAAATTATTTTTTCTTAAAATTGCAACTCAATTTTGCCAATTTGCTGATGTTCAAACCTTTTTTTTCGCTCACTTTGAACCAAATGTTTCCTTTTTAGTTACTGGAATGTAGTATTATTTGTTTGAGTGGCTTTCATTATTAAAATGTAATACAAACAAATATGTTTTCCTGAACAATGCTAAGAAATAAATGTAAGAATCATCTCATATGAAAAAAAAAGAGGCACTGGGGGCGTGCGGGTCTACTGGAAGCAAAAAGGGGGCGTCAGGTAAGATAGTTTGGGAACCACTGCTTTATATGAATAAACAGAACAACATTTCCAAAAACTCGTATTATGAGAGATGCATACAAATGCATACAAAACACATACAAATGCATACAAACCACACTATGAGAAGAATCGGAACAACTTTGCTAAGGAACGTATAATATGATGGTTTTGGAGCTTGTTAGTTACCAAAACGCTATATTTCATGAAAAGCATCCTTTAAGGGAAAGAAAAAAAAAATTATGCTCTGGGTGTTTTCCATTCTTTACGTACCTAAACGTAAAAAAAAAAGAAGCTTGGCAAACACGCTATAATAAAAAATAAAAAAAGCAAATTTATTAAAATCGTGTCTTTTGAGTGTTTATGAGCTTCTTACATACAAAAACAATAAAACGCATAGAAAAAAGCCTTTCTGGATACCCTTGGCGCGAAGCTTTTTTACAAGTCCCGCGTACCAGACCCTATCAAAGGCCCAAACTGTCCTCCAGGGCCACCATAAGAGTATCCAGGCCTTCGTCCAGGTTATCCTGCCAGCCTTGGGAAAGGAGCGTGAGAAGGTCCGCTGATGAGCGGCCAGGCCGGAAGCCGATCTGCCTGTCTGAGAGGAGGCGGTGTTTACTCAGGTGATGACAGATGACACCTGCCACTACCTGCTCCAGCAACTTGCCCACCACGGAGAGCAGCGAGATTGGTTTGTACTTACTGAGCTCAGACTTTGAGTTCTTCTTGTGGGATGGTACCAACCGCGCTTTCTTCGATATAGAGGGCCACCTGTGTTCCATCAGGTAGGACTTGAAGACGCTTGTGAAAGGACTTGACAGCTTACTTGCGCAGCGTTTGAGGAGCTGCGGGCTGACGTCGTCCGAGCCGGTGGCTTTGTTCTCCTCTACTTCCCTCATTAGCCGCTACATCTATCCACGTGTCACCTGAACATCGGTGACGGTGTAGTCTGTTTCCTGAGAGAGGAGATGTGGACAACTACCCGGATCAGTGACTGACATCTTGTCTGCGAAAAACTCAGCGAGGAAAGAAGCCTTGTCCTCACTACTGTTGCCTGTTGTCCCGTCCAGCCTGGTTAGTGGAGGAAGACCGTCGTGGTGGCCTATTCCTTGCATCTCCTTGACGAGCCTCCACCAGGTCTTGTGGCCAACCCCTTAGCCACAGAGCTTTCGAGATTAGTGACTAAATACAACCACAAAGAGATTACTGCCTCGATGCAGGCACAACTAGCTTGCTGCATCGATGCAGCCACAACGATTCTGTTGTCTGTGCAGCCACAACGAAATGGTTACTTCGATGCAGCCACAACGAGATTGTTGCCTCGATGCAACTACAAAGAGAGGATTGGCTCGATAATGTCACAACGGGATTGTTGCCTAGATGTAGCCACAATGAGATTGCTGCCTCAATACAGCCACAACAAGATCGTTGCCTCAAGGCATCCAAAACGAGATTGTTGACATGATGCAGCCACGAGATTGTTACCTTGATGCAGCTGCAACGAGATTGGCGATTCGATGAAGCCACAACGAGATAGATGCCTCGATTGAGCCACAACGAGGTTGGTGAATCGACGCAGCCACAACGACATTGTTGTCACGATGCTGCACAGTATCGTTGTGCCTGCATCGAGGCAGCAATCTCGTTGTTGCTGCATCAATCCAACCCCCTCGTTCTGGCTGCATAAAGGCAAAAATATCGCTATGGCTGCATCGAGGCAGCAAGCTCATTGTGGCTGCATCGAGGCAACAATCTCGTTGCAGCTGAATCGACGTAACAAATTCGTTGTGGCTGCATCGAGGCAACAAGCTCATTGTGGCTACATCTCTTTTTATAACTGCATCGAGCCGATCCCCTCGTTTAAGCAGCATCGAACCAACCCCTTCGTTCTGGATGCATCGAAGCAATAATCTCGTTGTGGCTACATCAAGCCAACTCCATCGTTGTGGCTGCTTCGAGGAAGCAAGCTCGTTGTGGCTGCATCGAGGCAACACCCTCGTTGTAGCTGCATCGAGGCAACAATCTCGTTGTGGCTCCATCAAATCAACCACATCGTGGCTGCAACAATGTCGTTGTGGCTCCATTTAGGTAGCAACCTCGATTTGCTGCATGGAGGTAACAATCTTGGTTTGGCTGCATCGAGCAAACCCCCTCATTGTGGCTGCATCGAGGCAAAAATCTCCTTATGGCTTCATCGAGGCAACAATCTAGTTGTGGCTGCATCGAGGCAACAATCTCGTTGTGGCTGCCTCGAGGCAACAATATCATTGTGGCTTCTTCAAGCCAACCACCACGTTGTGGATGCATCGAGGCAACATTTTCGTTGTGGTTGCATCTAGGCAACCCCTACGTTGATGTTGCATCGATGCAACAATCTCGTTGTAGCTGCATCGAAGCTGCAAGCTCGTAGTGGCTGCATCGAGGCAACAATCTCGTTGTGGCTGCCACGAGGCAACAATCACGATGTAGCTACATCGAGATAACAATCTTGTTCTGCCTCCATCGAGACAACAATCTTATTGTGGCTACAGCGGTTCAAAAATCTCACTGTGTCTGAATCGAGACAACAATCTCGATGTGGCTGCATCGAGCCAACCCCCCTCGTTGTGGCTGCATTAAAAGAACAATTGCGCTGTGGCTGTATCTAGCCAACCCCTTCGTTGTGGCTTGCATCGTTGTGGCTGCATCGAGGCAACAGTCTCGTTGTGCCTGCAATGAGTCAGCAATCTCGTTGTTGCTGCATCGATCCAACCCCTTCGTTGTGGCTGCATCGAGGCAAAAATATCGATATAGCTGCATCGAGGCAGCAAGCTCGTTGTGGCTGCATCGAGGCAACAATCTTGTTGTGGCTGAATCGAGATAAGAAATTGGTTGTGGCTGCATCGAGGCAACAAGCTCATTGTGGCTGCATTGAGGCACCAATCTCTTTTTCTAACTGCATCGAGCCAATCCCCTCGTTGTGGTTGCATCTAGGCAAAAATCTCGTTTAGGCAGCATTGAGCCAATCCCTTCGTTCTGGAAGCATCGAAGCAACAATCTCGTTGTGGCTGCATCAAACCAACTCCTTCCTTGTGGCTTTTCGAGGAAGCAAGTTCGTTCTGGCTGTATCGAGGCAACAATCTCGGTGTGGCTATGTATCAAGCCGACACCCTCGTTGTAGCTGCATCAAGGCAACAACTTCGTTGTGGCTGCATCGAGCCAACCCCTTCGTTGTGGTTATATCGAGACAACAATCTCGTTATGGCGTATCGAGCGATCCCCTTCGTTCTGTCTGTCTCGAGGCAATAATCTCGTTGTGGCTGCTTCAAGCCAACCCCCTCCTTTGTGGCAGCTTCGAGGAAGCAAGCTCGTTGTGACTGCAACAAACAACAAACTCGTTTAGGCTGCATTAAACAAAAAATCTCTCTGAAAGTGCATCCAACAAACCACTTCATTGTGGCTGCATTGAGGCAACAATCTCGTTCTAGCTGCATCGAAGCAGGAAGCTCGTTGAAGCTCCATCGAGGTTTTGGCTGTATCGAGGCAGCAAACTCGTTGTGGTTGCATCGAGGTAGAAATCTCTTAGTGGCTGCATGGAACCAATCCCCACGTTGTTTCTACATTGAAGCAATAATCTCATTGTGGCTGCAACGAATCGATCCCTTTTTTTTTATGCTGCATTTAGGCAATAACTTCGTTGTGGCTGCATAGAGGCAACAATAACGTTGTAGCTGCATCAATGAAACAGTCTCGTTGAAGCTGCATCGAAGCAACAATCTTGTGGCTGCATCGAGGCAATAATCTCGCCATAGCTGCATCGAGGCAGCAAGGCCGTTTTGGCTGCATCGAGGCAACCATCTCGTTGTGGCTACATCGAACCAACACTTTCGTCTGGGCTGTATCGAGGCAACAATCTTGTTGTGGCTGCATCGAGCCAACCACCTCGTTTTGGCTGCATAGAGGGAACAATCTGGTTGTGGTTGCATCAAGTCAATCTCTTCGTTGTTGTTGCTTGGAGGCAACAATCTCGTTGTGGCTGCATCAAGCCATAGTTGTGGCTGCATCACGACAACAATCATTGTGGATGTATCGAGGCAACAACCTCGTTGCGGCTGCATCGATGAATCAGTCTCGTTGTGGCGGCATAGAGGCAACAATCTCGTTGTAGCTACATCAAGGCAACAATTTCATTGGATGCATCGAGGCAACAATCTCATTGTGCCTGCATCATGCCAACCCCTTCCATGTGACTGGATCGAGGGAGCAACCTCATTGTGGCAGGATGGAGGCACCAATCTCGTTCTGGCTGCATCGAGCCACCCCCTCTTTGTGGCTGCATCGAGCCAACCCCTTCTTTGTGGCTTCATCGAAGCAACAATTTCTTTGTGGCTGCATCGAGGCAGCAATTTCGTTGTGCCTCCATCGAGTCAATAATTACGTTGTGGCAGCATCAAGCCAACCCCTTCGTTATGGTTGCATCTCTAGCAACAATCTCTTTGTGTTTTCATCTAGGCAGCAAGCTGGTTGTGGCTGTATCGAGGCAACCCCCTTCTTATCTTATCGTTGTAGCTGCATCAAAGGAACAATCTCGAGGCAACAATCTCGTTGTGGCTGCATCAAACCGTTGTGGCTACATCAAACGGTCGTTGTGGTCGTTGTGGTTACATCAAGCGAACCTCTTCGTTGTTGCTGCTTGAAGGCAACAATCTCGTTGTGGCTGCATCCAGCAATTTTTGTGCTTGCAGCAAGATAACAGTCTTTGTGAATGCATCGAGGCAATAATCTTCTTGTGGTTTCCTCGATGCAGGAAGCTTGTTGGGGTGGCAGCGAGGCAACAATCGCATTGTGCCTGCATCAAGCCAACCCCCTCTATGTGGCTGCATCCAGGGAGCAAGCTCGTTGTAGCTGTATGGAGGCAACAATTTCGTTCTGGCTGCATCAAGCCTCCCCCTCTTTGTGGCTGCATCTAGGAAACAAACTCGACGCAGCAACAAGGAGATAGTTGCCTCGATTGAGCCACAGCGAGGTTGGTGACCCGATGCAGCCACAACGGCATTGTTGCCACGATACTGCCACAATGAGGGGGTTGGATCAATGCAGCCACAACGAGATTATTGCCTCGATGCAGCTGCAACGAGAGAGTTCGCTCAATGCAGGCAGAACGAAACTGTTGCATCGATGAAGACATAGAGATTACTAGCTCGATGCAGCCACAACGAGCTTGCTGCTCGATGCAGTCATAACGTGATTGTTGCCTCGGTGCTGCCATGACGAAGGAGTTGGCTCGATGCAGCAACAACGAGACTGTTGCCTCGATGCAGCCACAACGAGGGGTTTAGCTCGATGCAGCCACAACGAGATTGTTGCCTCGATGCAGCCACGAAAATGTTGCCTCAATACAGCCACAACAAGATTGTTGCCTCAGTGTAGCCACAACGAGATTGTTCCCTCGATGCAACCTCAAGGAGCTTGTTGCATTCATGAAGCCACAACGAGATTGGTGCCTCGATGTTGTGGATGCACTGAGACAACAATATCATTGTGCCTGTATCGAGGCAACAACGTCGTTGCGGCTGCATCGAAGCAACAATGTCTTCGTGGCTGTATCGAGGTAACAATCTCGTTGTGGCTATATACAGGCAACAATCTCGTTGTGGCAGCATCAAGGCAACAATCCCTTTGTGGCTTCATCGAGGCAGCAAGCTCATTGTGCCTGCATCAAGGCACCAATCTCGTTGTGGATGCACTGAGCTAAATCACCACGTTGTGGTTGCATTGAGACAACAATCTCGTTGTGGTTGTATCTAGCCAACCACTTCGTTGTGGCTGCATCGAGGCAACAATCTCGTTGTGCCTGCATCGAGCCAACACCATACTTTGTGATGCATCGATGTGATGATTGCATCGATATGATGACGATGTGATTGTGATGCATCGTAGTGGCTGGAGGCAATAATCTCGTTCTGGCTGCATCGTGCCACCCCGTCTTTGTGGCGTGGCTGCATCGAGGAAACAATCTCGGTGTGGCTGCATTGAGCCAACCACTTTTTTGTGGCTGTATCGAGGAAACAATTTCGTTGCTGCTGCATCGAGGCAGTAAACTCGTTGTTGCTCCATCGAGTCAATAATCCCGTTGTGGCTGAATCAAGCCAACCCCTTCGCTCTGGCTTGATCGAGACAAGAATCTTGTTGTTGCTGTATCGAGGCACCAGTCTCGTTGTGGTTACATCGACCCAAACCCCTCGTTGAGGCTGCTTCGATCCAGCCCCCTCTTTGTGCCTTCATCAAGGCAACAATCATTGTGGCTGCATCGAGAGAACAATCTCGTTATGGCTGCATCGTAGCAACAATCTTGCTGTTGCAAGGCAACAATCTCGCTGTGGCTGCATCTAAGTAGGAAACTCGATTTGGCTGCATCGAGGTAACAATCTCGTTGTGGCTGCTTTGAGCAAACCCCCTCATTGTGGCTGCATTGAGGCAACAATCTCCTTATGACTTCATCGATGCAACAGTCTCGTTGTGGCTGCATCGAGGCAACAATCTCGTTGTGGCTGCTCAAGGCAACAATCTCGATGAAGCTACGTCGAGGCAACAATCTCCTGGTTCCATCGAGGCAACAGTCTCGTTGTGGCTGCATGGAGGCAATAATCTCGCTGTGGCTGCATCAAACCAACCACTTCGTGGTGGCTGCATCGAGGCAACAGTCTCCTTGTAGCTGCATCGAAGCAGCAAGCTCGTTGTGGATGCATCTAGGCAACAATTTCGATGTTGCTGCCACGAGGCAATATTCTCAATGTAGCTGCATCGAGGCAATAATCTTGTTATGGCTTCATCGAGACAACAATCTCGTTGTGGCTGCATCGTTGCAACATTCTCGTTGTGGCCGCATCGAGGAAACAGTCTTGTTGTGGCTGCAGCGAGGCAACAACCTCGTTGTGTCTGCATTGAGGCAACAATCACACTGTGGCTGCGTATCTAGGCAACCCCTTCATTGTGGCTGTATCGAGGCAACAATCTCGTTGTAGCTGCATGGAGGCAGCATGCTCGTTGTGGCTGTATCGAGGTAACAATCTCGTTGTGCCTGCATCAAGCCAATTCCCTTATTGTGGCTGCATGGAGACAACAATTTCGTTGTGGCTGCATCGAGGCAACAATCTCGTTGTGGCTGCATCAAGGCAACAATCTCGTTGTGGTTGAATCGAGGCAACAAATTCGTTGTGGCTGCATCGAGGCAGCAAGCTCATTGTCGCTGCATCGAGGCACCAATCTCGTTGTAACTCAATCCAACCAATCCCCTCGTTGTGGCTGCAACAAGGGAACAATCTTGTTTAGGCTGCATCGAGCTAATCCCTTCGTTCTGGCTTTATCGAAGGAACAATCTCGTTGTGGCTTAATCAAGCCAACTCCCTCGTTGCCAACTCCCTCAAGCCAATCTCGTTGTAACTCAATCCAACCAATCCCCTCGTTGTGGCTGCAACAAGGGAACAATCTTGTTTAGGCTGCATCGAGGTAATCCCTTCGTTCTGGCTTTATCGAAGGAACAATCTCGTTGTGGCTTAATCAAGCCAACTCCCTCGTTGTGGCTGCTTCCAGCAAGCAAGCTCGTTGTGGCTGCATAGGGCTAACCCCTTCGTTGTAGCTGTATCGAGGCAACAATCTCGTTTTGGCTGCATCGAGGCAACCCCTTCGTTGTGGCTGCATTATGGCAACAATCGCGTTGTGGCTGCATCAAGTCAACCCCCTCCTTATGGCAGATTCGATGAAGCAAGCCCGTTGGGGCTGCAACAAGACAACAATCTCGTTGTGGCTGTATCAAGGCAACCCCTTTGTTGTGGCTACATCGAGGCAACAATCTCGTGTAATCTTGTTGTGGCTGTATCGAGGTAAAAATATCATTCTAGCTCCATCGAAGCAACAGTTTCGTTGTGGATGCATCGAGGGAACAATCTCGTTCTGGCTACATCAAGGCAACAATCTCGTTGTGGCTGCATCGAGGCACCAATCATGTTACTGCTACATCAAGGCAACAATTTCGTTGTGGTTCCATCGAGGGATCCCTCTCGTTGTGGCTGCATAGAGGCAGGCAACATTCTCGTTGTAGCTTCATCGAGGCAGCAATCTCGTTCTGGCTGCACTGAGGTAACAATCTAGTTGTGGCTGCATCGAGCCAACCCCTTCGTTGTGGCTGAATCCAGGCAGCAAGCTCGTTGTAGCTGAATGGAGGTAACTATCTTGTTTTGCCTGCATCGAGGCAGCAAACTCGTTGTGTCTGCATCGAGGCAAAAATCTCTTTGGATCCAACCCCCACGTTGCTTCTGCAATGAAGCAACAATCTCGTTGTGGCTGCATCGAGCCGACCTCTTCTTAGATGCTGTATCGAGGCAACAATATCGAGTCAATAATAACGTTGTAGCTGCATCAAGGAAACAATCTTGTTGTGGCTGCATCGAGGAAATATTTTCGTTGTGGCTGCATCGAGGAAACCCCCTCCTTGTGGCAGCATCGTGGCAATAATCTCGTCATAGCTGCATCGAGGCCGCAAGGTCGTTGCGGCTTCATCGAGGCAACAATCTCTTTGTGACTGCAACGAACTAACACTTTCGTCTGGGCTGAATCGAGACAAGAATCTTGTTGTGTCTGCATGGAGCCAACCACCTCGTTTTGGCTGCATAGAGGCAACAATCTCGTTGTGGCTGCATCGATCGAAATCCTTCGTTATGACTATATCGAGCACACCTCTTCGTTGTTGCTCCTTGGAAGCAACAATCTCGTTGTGGCTGCATCGAGCCATTGTTGTGGCTGCATCTAGACAACAATCATTGAGGATATATCGAGGTAACAACCTCGTTGTGGCTGCATCGAGGCAATAATCTCGTTGTGGCTACATCGTCCGGATCCCCTCTTTATGGCCGCATTGAGGCAACAATCTCGTTCTGGCTTAAAGGAGGTAGCATTCTCGTTGCAACTGCATCAAGGCCACAGTCTTCTTATGGCAGTATCGAGGAAACAATCTCGTTGTGGCTACAGCGAGATAACAATCTCGCTGTTGCTGCAAGCTCGTTGTGGCTGCATCGAGGCAGAAATCTCGTTGTGGCTGAATCGAGGCAACAATCTCGTTCTCGATGCATCGAGCCAACCACTTCGTTTTGGCTGCATGGAGGCAACAATTTCGTTGTGGTTTAATTAAGGCAACAATCTCCTTGTGGCTGCATCTAGCCATCTCCCTCATTGTGGTTGCGTAGAGGCAACAAGATCTATGTGGCTGCATCGAGGAAACAATCTCGTTGTGTCTGCATTGAGGCAGCAAGCTCGTTGTTGCTGTATGAAGGCACAAATCTCGTTGTGGCCTCGTCGAGCCAACCTCCTCGTTGTGGCTGCATCGAGACAACAATCTCGTTGTGGCTGAATCAAGGAAACAGTTTCATTGCGGTAGCATCGTGGCAACAAGATTGTTGTGGCTGCATCGATGCAAAAATCTCGTTTTGGCTGCATCTAGGTAACCTCCTCGTTGCATCTCGGTATTGCTGCAGCGAGCCAACTCACACGTTGTGGCTTTAAGAAATAAACTCTTTGTAGCTAGATCGAGGCAACAACCTCGTTGTGGCTGCATTGTGGCAACTATCTCATTGTGGCTGCATAGAGGAGACAGTCTCGTTGTGGCTGCATCGAGGCACCAATCTCGTTATGGCTTCATCGAATCAATAATTAGGATGTGGCTGCTTTGAGTCAACAATCACGTTTTGGTTGTATCTAGCCAACCTCTAGTTGCATCAAGGTAACAATGTCGTTGTGGCTGCTTCGAGCCATCCCGCTCGTTGTTGCTGCATCGATTCAACCCCCTCTTTGTGGCTGCATCAAGGCAACAATTTCGTTGTGGCTGCATCGAAGCAACAACCTCTTTGTTGCTCCATCGAGACAACAATCTATTTGTGGGCTACATCGAGGCAACAATCTCGTTGTGGCTGCATCGAGGCAACAATCTCGTTGTTGCTGCATCGAGGAAACAATCTAGTTTTGGCTTTACCGAGCCAACCACCTCATTGTGGCTGCATCGAAGCAACAATATTCTTGTGGCTGCATCGAGCCAACCCCTTCGTTGTGGCTGCATCAAGGCAAAAATCTCGTTTTGGCTGCATCGAAGCAGCAAACTCGTTGTTGCTCTATCGAGGCAATAATCTTTTTGTGGCTGCATTGACCTAAACCCCCTCGTTAAGGCTGCATCGAGGCATCGAGGCTTCATGGAGGCAGCAGTCTCGTTGTGGTTGAATCTAGGCAACAATCTTGTTGTGGCTGCATCGAGGCATCAATCTCCTTGTGGCTGCAGCGAGGCAACAATATCGCTGTGGCTGCACTGAGGCAGTAAGCTCGTTGTGGCTGCATGGAGGCACAAATCTCGTTATGACTGAATCGAGGCAATGTTATCGATGCATCGAGGCAACCGTGATGTTGGTGGTGTGTTGATTGCAGTAAAGCCAGTAATATATTATTTAAGTATGGTATATCAATTTATCTTTATACATTGGTGGGTATCTTACATGGATGTCTTAGGCAGAGGATCACACACTCATCATTCACACTCTTAGTTCTGCAAGCCCTTGATGGAAAGGAACAGTATGATAGTGTTATAAATTTAATGGTGTGTGTGTGTGTGTGTGTGTGTGTGTGTGTGTGTGTGTGTGTGTGTGTGTGTGTGTGTGTGAGGAAGAGGAAAAGTAATGTTTATTTATTTATTTTTTTTTATGTGTTTATTAAATAAAGAGAGAGAGAGGAAGTAGATGTATGTGGCTTCAGTCCATCCGTTGTGGTAAGTGTTTTTGCTGCATGAAGCCATGAATCACTAGCAAGGTCAGGAGATGGAGAAATGTGGGCTGCAGAATAGGATACACAAGTCAAGAGTGCTTGAAGTGAAACTGAATTGCCTGGGACGAGCATATGGGGTGGCAGGATGAAGTGAGTGAGAGAATTGATGGCAAGATTAAAGAGTGAGACTATTGAAGGGGGGTGGACTGTAAACTCCTACTTTGTCGTTATTTCACACACACACACACACACAAATATATATATATATATATATATATATATATATATATATATATATATATATATATATATATATATATATATATATATATATATATATATATATATATATATATATTTTTTTTTATTTATTTATTTTTTTTTTAATAAGTAGGAGGGACAATGGCCAAAGGCAACAAAAATCCAGTAAAAAAAAATCCCACTGAGATGCCAGTTCCATAAAAGGATTCAAAGCGATAGTCAAAAATTGAAGAATAAGTGTCTAGAAACCTCCCTCTTGAAGAAACCCTGAGGAACACCACTGTTAATAGATTTAGGAGAAGAACAGTGACCGTCTACCACAGCAGCAATAGAACGGTCAGAAAGGAAACTTGAGATGAAGTTACAGAAAGAAGGATAGAAGCCGTAGGAGGGTAGTTTGGAAATCAAAGCTTTGTGCCAGACTCTATCAAAAGCTTTTGATATGTTCAAGGCAACTGCAAAAGTTTCACCAAAATCTGTAAAAGAGGAAGAGCAAGACTCAGTAAGGAAATCCAGAAAATCACCAGTCGAGCGGCCTTGACGGAACCCGTACTGGCGATCAGATAGAAAGTTGTGAAGTGATAATTGTTTAAGAATCTTCCTGTTGAGAATAGATTCCAAAACTTTAGATAGGGAGGAAATTAAGGCAATAGGACGGTAGTTTGAGGGATTAGAACGGTCACCCTTTTTAGGAACAGGTTGAATGTAGGAAAACTTCCAGCAAGAAGGAAAGGTAGATGTTGACAGACAGCTGAAAGAGTTTGATTAGGCAAGGTGCAAGCATGGAGGCACGGTTTCGGAGAATAATAAGAGGGACCCCATAAGGTCCATAAGCCTTCCGAAGGTTTAGGCCAGAGAGGGCATGGAAAACATCATTACGAAGAATTTTAATAGGTAGCATGAAGTAGTCAGAGGGTTGAGGAGAGAGAACAACAAGCCCAGAATTGTCCAAGGTAGAGTTTTTAGCAAAGGTTTGAGCGAAGAGTTCAGCTTTAGAAATAGATGTTAATGAAGGAGTTTTTTGGCTAGTTGGAGAACAGACTTGGCATGGTTCCAGGCAGAAATATAAAGTGCATGAGATTCTGGTGATGGAAGGGTTAAGTACCTTTTGTGGGCCACCTCTCTATCATGTATAGCACGAGAACAAGCTGTGTTAAACCAAGGTTTAGAAGGTTTAGGACGAGAAAAAGAGTGAGAAATGTACGCCTCAATGCCAGACACTATCACCTCTGTTATGCGCTTAGCTCACAAAGACTGGTCTCTGACAAGGAAGCAGTAGTCATTCCAAGGAAAATCAGCAAAATACCTCCTCAGGTCCCCCCCAACTAGCAGAGGCAAACCGCCAGAGGCACCTTCGCTTAGGGGGATCATGAGGAGGGATTGGAGTGATAGGATAAGATAAAGATATGAGATTGTGATCGGAGGAGCCCAACGGAGAAGAAAGGGTGACAGCATAAGCAGAAGGATTAGAGGTCAGGAAAAGGTCAAGAATGTTTGGCGTATCTCCAAGACGGTCAGGAATACGAGTAGTGTGTTGCACCAATTGTTCTAGGTCATAGAGGATAGCGAAGCTGTAGGCTAGTTCACCATGATGGTCAGCGAAGGGAGAGGAAAGCCAAAGCTGGTGGTGAACATTGAAGTCTCCAAGAATATATATATATATATATATATATATATATATATATATATATATATATATATATATATATATATATATATATATATATATATATATATATATATATATATATATATATATATATATATATTGTTTCATCCACTAGTCAATGGAGATCAAAAGGTCATGCGTTGCATTCACTTTTAATAAGTAAATCCAACCTGCAAACAGTATTATGTCAAGTCCGACCATCACATATACATATTACCAATGAAGAACAACCATTCACTAGTCACAAGAAAACATGTGTTAGATCAACTGAAGTTAACGAAGAAACAATTGCCTTAAAAACTTACAACACTGGCCTCCAAACACTATAAACACCTAAAGCATCACGGAGCAAGACTGACCAAGCTTGATTCCAACAATGGCCCCATAACAGGCTGCAATAAATAGTCACATATAAACATCTCTTAGGCACCAGCTCACCAGATCATAGTGCCTAGACTGGAATTGTGTGCAGCACTATTGGCTTGTCGCCTAAGGAAGTTTGTTGATGGAATGGACTTTTGATTCAGTAATTACTGATTCTGAGGTAGTGAGAGCCCAAATTCAGAAAGACTCTTTCAGATTTAACACCTTTGTGGCTAACAGGGTTTCAGAGATTCAGACTAAAAGTTCTTCAAGTGAATGAATGGATTTGGGTGAATTCAAAATGGAATATATCTGATTGGTGTACCAGAGAATGTAACTCTAGTGCATTAGATGAAAATTCTGTCTTGCAATTTCTTACAAGGTCTAAAGGGGAGTGGCCAATAAGCCAGAATTGTAATGTGGAAGTAACTGATGAGCTGTATTCAACAAAAGGAGAGAACCTGTTAGTAGTATTCAATAAGGACTGTGTTATAAACATCAACCGTTTCAGTGATCATGAAAACCTGATTAATGTGACAACAAGAGTTGCTAAGGTCGCATCAGCAAATATTATTAGCTCAGGGTTTCCAATTGCATTCTGAGGTTTTATACATCTGTTAAACTTTAGAGATTCAAGCTCGAACTTTTGATTGAACAACGATTTCCACTTACTATATGCAGAAGGGCTAATATCATACAGAACCCCTGTATTAGAGCTGCAGCAGGGCGACTGACGTGGCAGCAAAGGAACATAGCCGCCAACTCTCAGCTACTACTTGTTGCAAGATTACTCGCAAAATGTCGTTAAAAGTCGCTAAAATCATGAGGAAATTATCAAAAAAAAAGTAGCTAAATAAAGAATATTAATTTTGATAGGGAAAAAAATATAACGAGAGAGAGAGAGAGAGAGAGAGAGAGAGAGAGAGAGAGAGAGAGAGAGAGAGAGAGAGAGAGAGAGAGAGAGAGAGAGAGAGAATCACCGATATAATTTCGTAGTACATTTGTACTTACAATTTTTGAGTAAAGGCCCCTCGTAATCATGCAGCTTCATCGAGTATCATCGCTAATTAAAACTCGCTCAGGTCCCAGTTGTCTACAGCACTGCAGTGAGAAGTACTTGTAGATGCTTCTTGTGAAGTTGTGTACTTGTAGTTCTTGTAAGCTTCAAGTGTAAATCTTCTTTAGTACATCTTCAGGTAGGGTGTAATTATGACAACATTTTTCTCACTTTGTGAAGGCCATACTTGACAACCAGGACTGCTGTTAGAGTTTCATTGTTTATTCTGTTACATAGCTTGATCTTCACGATGTTCATCTGGCTAAACAATCGTTTAACATCGGCATTTCATTGAGGCAAGGAGAGTACTGTGAGAGCAAGCTCACATATATTTCTGTAGGGATTTTCTCCTGTGGCGTCCCTGAAGTCTGCTACCTCTGCCTAAAACTGAAGTTTATCATGGTTTTTTTTTTTTTTCACACAGTATAATGTCATTCACTTGCCCTCATGGTGGACATCAAGAACTTTAACGTTGTCAGGCAGAGAACCACAAACTCAATGCACATCTTGCGAATTTCTGTTTCACCACGAAATTTTCCTTCTTTCATGTGCTTTTCGAATTCGTAACACAGACAACAGTTAGGATCCAAAAATCTCTCAATGACCCCAGCCTCAGTATTTTTTTTTCCTGGAATTATTACTTTTGAGGACAAAGAGTTAATAAGCTGAACCAAGTCATTCAGTGGTTTTGTGGAATAATTAGTTTCAGCTTCAAACTTCTTGTTTACAATCTGGACTTCTCCAAGAATATGTTTCAGAAATGTGAGGAACGCTTAATTTTTCTTGTCACACAACATTAAATATAGCTGTTTTGCTGTGCAACATCTCTCCTCCCTTCTGGCACTCTCAGAGTTTTCAGTTCATCCCACTGGTTCAAAATTCTGACAAGAACAGCGTTAATAGACATCCAGCGTGTGTCACATAGGTGTATTAATTTCAGAGATTTCATTGCATCGTTCATCATGGCATACAATTTCTTGTACTTCAACTGCCTCAGAGAAGAATGTGAGAACTAATTGTAGCAATGTTTGATTAAGACTTGTAAGTGCCTGGGTAGATGTTCTTTGGCAGCATGAGAAACTGCCAGCTGCAGTGAATGACGTACATCTTATGAGGAACAGATTAGGATTCTCAGGTTTTAATTTTACATGTACACCATTGTTCACTCCGGTCATGACTGAGTTTCTGCAATTTCATTCCATATTTATCAAGAGGTTTCTCGAGAGTATCACATATTGCATCAACATTACACTCACTCAGTTCAACCAAATCTAAGAAAGTTGTCACAAATGTTTTCTTTGATGCAGAAAAGTATCTTATGCCAATACCCAAAAGTTTAGTTACAAAGATGTCATTACTCTCGTCTATAATTAAGCTGAATTTTTTGTTGCTGATGTCATCTTCGAGTTCTTGTTTGAAATGCTAGGTTATCACATTGCAAATTATTGCACTGCACTTCGATCTCTTAAGCTTAAGATCCTTACACCCCTTACCATCACCAAAGCCTGCTTTACACACATCATTCAGATGATCTACCACACACAATGCACAATGCTCAGTAATGAACATAGCCATTTGAGTCTCTGACTTTCTGGAATCATTATCAACTCTCTTAGTCTCAAATAACAAGGTTCTTTGTCTCTGAGAGCTGAATGGCTCCTCTGCCCGCTAATGTTTAGCTGTGGTGCTGTGTTTTTCCAAGTCACTCAGCTATGCAGTTAGTATACAAGCGCATAACTTGCAATATGCCTTGGTATCATCACCCTGTGCCTTACTGAGCCACTTGCTATATTTAGCCATTCCTGCCGAAACCGTTGAGAGTATTTCTTGCTCATTCTCGTAAGCGCTCCACACTGTTATACTCATGGACGTTGTGAGAAAACTGCGGTTACTAAACCGTGGGTCCGTGACTGAGACAAGTAGCCGACTCGCTGTTCGGCCTGTCCTGTACACGTACGATACGCGTCAGTCCACACGACCATCACTGAGGGTTGGGTGAGGAGGGGCAGGGTGGAGATAGGGGTGGACCCTTCCCTACCTCTGTAGCCCCCTCCCAATCCCTCCCCCACCAAGCTCTCCTCTCCAGTGTCAGTGCAATCATTACACATAATTTGCAAAATTATTCAATTAACGTTGTTTCCATGATTGTAATTTACCATAAGTAGTACAAATAATCATTCAGATTCAATGAAAAGTAGCTAAAAAGACACTACGTCGCTCACTTGAAAAACTGGTAGCTAAATCTCACAAAAAAAGTAGCTAGATTTAGCGAATTTTTTTTCGCTAAACTGACAACTCTGCAAAGGAACTGAACCACGTTGGCCGCCTCGACAAATTCGCAGCGACAAGCGCCTACCTAGAACAGCCACTACCAATAATAAACCCAAACATACTTTAATTCGTAAATGTAAATGATTCCACTAAATATACCATAAATTACAAAACATATTTTCGACAATGTTGGCGAATATATATATATATATATATATATATATATATATATATATATATATATATATATATATATATATATATATATATATATATATATATATATTTTTTTTTTTTTTTGTCACGATCGCTTACTTACTTACGATCGTACGATCCCGGTTATGTTTCGAAGAAAGTGGGCGTTGCACTGATCCCGGAAAGTTTTAACGGTCTGGATTTTTAAAGGCTTCGAGTAGCTACCCGACCTATCCGAAATCGCCAGAATTACACCCTCTCACTGCACCCTTACCTTGATCCAGCACACCTGGAATCACCTCTAATACCGGATCAATGTTGGGGGAGTAGGAAACACGATTATTCTATGTTACAAGCACATATATTAATACTAATAACAATTCACAAACAACATGAGGTAGTACACGTTCTTACATGTCGTTCTCGTCACTTAACACAACAGCAGAACCCGTTTACACCTCCACCAGTCACAGAAATATTTCCCCTCAACCGCAGGAATTTACTCAGACGCCATTACCGCGTCCGCAGGCAATAATTCCCGTATTTCACCTCCTCAAACCTTTCAGGAGATTACCACCATCACCAAAAATTACCCATAACACCGTAACATCATCCCCAAAATCACCAATACACCACAACACCAGCTTCCAAGGTCAACACCACAACCTCCACTCACAAAATGGCTGCCAGTTTGACCTATGACCCCTTCAAACAGCGTCACCGGCACAACTCAACAACCGAATTTCAGCGGACAAGAGCTCTTGGTACCACAAAAGACTCACTAACCTGATCCTGGATATCAAGGTTATACCGCTACACCACTAATACCTCCACACACCACTCCATCACCAATCCACACCAAGATTCTTCCCTGAGAAACGCCTTCCCTCCGATATACGAGTACCTCACGACCTAAGGCGCTCTGCCTTCCCCTCCTTGGAATGTGTTGTTGTCCACTCAAGCTCCCCTCGTTTCAACATATTTCCACCTCAATTATACTTCCTCCCTTATACATACAAAGATATTGAGAACTTAAATTGCGAAGAGAATAATACTACATGATATAAAATGGGTAAATAAGCTTTACACTACTTATAACCAATAATAAGGATAATTCCCGAATGGCAGGTAACCGGAACACGGGGGACACTAAGAAAACGTGATCCCATTCAAGGTAAACTCGGCCAATAACATGACATCCCCTTCCCAAAAGAGGCGTGAGGCACCTGATTAGGATGCCTCACGACTAGATGGTGCGCGGGACAAGGCATCGGCAATTATATTCTCACTGCCTTTTACATGGTGAATCTCTAAGTCATAGTCCTATAAGACCAAGCACCACCTCATCAGCCTCTGATTGGTGTTTTTCATTTTATGAAAGAAAATGAGCGGATTGTTGGTGAAAACCTGCACAGGCTGTCCCGTCCCTTTGACGTACACTTCAAAATGACTCAAGCTCAGCACTAAGCCCAAAGTCTCTTTCTCAATAGTGCTGTAAGCCCTTTGATATGGTAACAACTTTTTAGAATAATAGCCTATGGGGTGCTCCATTCCCTCATGTTCCTGCATTAACACACCACCCACACCATTCTGACTGGCGTCCACATACAATACAAATGGTTTTCTGTAATCAGGCATGCGCAACACTGGGACACTGACTAACATTTTCTTAATCTCCACAAAAGCTTCCTCACAATGTTTATCCCAACTTTTGACTTATCCAGCAACTTTGTCAGGGGCATGGCAACATCAGAGAAATTTTTACAAAATCACCTGTAATATCCGCTCACCCCTAAGAATCTCAGTATCTCCTTCCTATTGGTGGGTGGAGGGAGATTTACAATATCTTTCACCTTGGCTTCCACGGTTCTCACCAACCGTGGTACCTCTCCCAACCTTGAAACCTAAGTACTCCACGTCAGCTTGCACGAAATTACTTTTTGCTAAGTTGACAGTAAGGTTGACATCATGCAGTCTCCTGAACACTTCCTCCAGCAGCTGCACATGCTCTTTCCAACTCTCAATGTACAACAATATGTCATCTATGTACACAGAACATCCCTTCAGACCCTTCAGTACTCTGTTCATTAATCTCTGAAAAGAACTCCCACTGTTCTTCATCCCAAACGGAAGAACTTTGTACTGGTATAATCCATCCATGGTGACAAAAGCTGATATAGCTTTTGCCCTCTCAGTGAGTTCTACTTGCCAGTATCCCTTTAACAAGTCAATTTTTGTTGTGAAGTTGGCACTTCCCACATGATCTTTACAATCATCAACTCAAGGGATAGGGTAGGCATCAGGTTTTGTCACCATGTTAACCTTCCTATAGTCTGTACAAAAACGGAAACTCTCTTGACCAGGCTTGGGCACCAGTACACACGGCGAGCTCCATGGGTTCTCACTGGGCTCAATTAAGTCATGCTCTAGCATATACTCTACTTCCTTTCTCATGATCTCCCTTTTCTGTGGGTTAACTCTGTAGGGATGCTGTTTGATGGGTTTAGCCTCCCCAACATCCACATCATGCACCACCACATTCGTTTTCCTAGGTGCATCAGGGAACAACGAACTGAATCTTCCAAGTATCTCCCTAATCCTTTCCTTCCTTTCTAGCTCCATGTGTCCCAGTTTATCATTTAAATTCCCCAACACAGCTGAGTTCTCTAGCACCATCCCTTCACACCTGCTAAGTTTCACTTCAGACCACTTCTCTTCCGCCTCAATGGTTACATTTACAGCACTCACGGTTCTTACTCCTTCTACTACATCACCTCCATTATCTCTATCCCTTTCATGAAATGGGTTCAACATGTTTACATGACACAACTGGTTCTTTTTCTTCCTCCCTGGAGTTTTTACAATGTAATTCACATCACTCATTTTCCTCTCAATCTCCCAAGGCCCGCTGAACCTGGCTTTGAAAGGATCACCCTGCAATGGGAAAAGAACCAAGACCTTGTCCCCAGGCTGGAAAGATCTGGCCCTCGCGTTCTTGTCATACCAGCCTTTCATCTCACTCTGACTACTTTTCAATTTTTCCCGAGCAATTTTCCTAGCTCTCATCAATCTGTCCTTGAAATCAGATACATACTTCACCACAGTAGGGGGCTCCTCTGCCCCTAACCATTTTTCTTTCACCATCTTCAAAGGACCGTTCACCTCATGCCCATACACTAACTCAAATGGGCTGAAACCAGTTGACTCTTGCACACTGTCCCTTAACGCGAACAAGGCTAGTGGCAATGCCTCATCCCACTCAACACTCATCTCCTCACAATACATCCCGAGAGTGTTTTCAAGAGTTTGGTGAAATCTTTCTACACAACTCTAAGACTGAGGATGATAAGCACAGTCTCTGTTCAATCTTTAGACCCCTTAGGATTTCCTTGAACGTGCGAGAAGTGAAATTACTTCCCTGGTCTGACTGCAACACCTTAGGAATTCCTACCCAGTAGAAAAATTTCACCAACTCCCTCACAGTGTTCTTAGAGTTTATACTCCTGAGGGGAATGGCCTCAGGAAACCTGGATGATATACACATAATAGTCAGCAAATACTGGTTTCCTCTCCGGGTCCTTGGTAAAGGACCTACACAGTCTATCACCACCTTACTGAAAGGCTCCTCAACCACAGGTATAAGATGAAGGGGGGCAGGGCGAATCACCTGGTTCGGCTTGCCCACCTTCTCACACAAACCACAAGTTTTACAAAACTCTTTCACATCACCTCTCACTCTGGGCCAGTAAAAGTGACACAGGATTTTCCCTAGGGTTTTTCTGACCCCTAGGTGTCCTGCCAGATTACCTTCGTGTGCTATCTCCAAAAGTTTCTTCCTATACACCCGTGGCACCACAATCTGCCTTTTTACCATCCAGTGATCAGAGGTTGGGGCTGTCAGAGGCCACCAATTTCTCATTAATACCCCGCTATCCACATAGTAACCCACGTACTCATTGTTAAGCTCACCCAGCCTTTTAGCCTCATTCCAAATAGACTTCAAACTTTCATCACTCTCCTGAGCTTTTACCAACTCGCTCTTTTCTACTAGAAAATCAAGGTTGGGCTCCACCTGGCCTACAACTGGTTCATCACTCGCGCACTCCGGGTTAGTTCCTTTTTCATCAGGTTCTTTGAACAGAACGCCCAGGCCTTCGTCCTCCTGCGTTGCTCCCTCGGTGTTCATGCGTTCCTTCCGGGCCATCGCTCGGATCACTGCGCAGACTGGGAACAATTCAGGCACCTCTGCCTCCCCACCTGCTGAGTGAGGAACTGCTGCCGGAGTGGTGGCTTCTGTCATCCCTATCAGAGGGTTGTCTATCATATGAAATTTAGGGATTTAGTTATCCCTAAATTTCATATGATAGACAACCCTCTGATAGGGATGACAGAAGCCACCACTCCGGCAGCAGTTCCTCACTCAGCAGGTGGGGAGGCAGAGGTGCCTGAATTGTTCCCAGTCTGCGCAGTGATCCGAGCGATGGCCCGGAAGGAACGCATGAACACCTGCTGAAACGATAATTACTCCCAGTGAGGTCTAAAGCACTGTTCAGGGGGTGCTGTGAACTTATCATTAAACCCAGCTGTGACCTCACTGAACGTTTCCCTTTGTGTCTCACAACACAAGGGGACAGTCACACCCTGCCCTCTAAAGACAACTCTTCCTCCACACAAAACTACAAGCACCTAATAACACACACACCCTTCATTCAAAAATTTTAAAATCATGGCGACTCCTACACCAGCCTCGGAATCCCCATCTGGGGAGGGGACCATAAATGTCCCCAGGTCGGACTGCCTTTCTCTCGACGATCCTAAGTGTCTTGACACCCCCCTCAACTTTTTCTTCATTAACTTCTGCAACATTCGCGGTCTGAGATATAATTTTCAATCTGTAGAACACCACCTCTCCTCTTCTAAACCTCATCTTCTTTTCCTCACTGAAACTCAGGTGTCTGAGGCAACTGACAGAAGACCCTTTTCTGTTCCCTCCTACTTTCTCTATCCTCATTTTCGATCCAAAGCTGGATGCTGCGTTTATGTGTACAATGACCTAACCTGCTCTCGTGCCCACGCTCTTGAATCTTATTATTATGTGTAATGATTGCACTGACACTGGAGAGGAGAGCTTGGTGGGGGAGGGATTGGGAGGGGGCTACAGAGGTAGGGAAGGGTCCACCCCTATCTCCACCCTGCCCCTCCTCACCCAACCCTCAGTGATGGTCGTGTGGACTGACGCGTATCGTACTTGTACAGGACAGCGAGTCGGCTACTTGTCTCAGTCACGGACCCACGGTTTAGTAACCGCAGTTTTCTCACAACGTCCATGAGTATAACAGTGTGGAGCGCTTACGAGAATGAGCAAGAAATACTCTCAACGGTTTCGGCAGGAATGGCTAAATATAGCAAGTGGCTCAGTAAGGCACAGGGTGATGATACCAAGGCATATTGCAAGTTATGCGCTTGTATACTAACTGCATAGCTGAGTGACTTGGAAAAACACAGGACCACAGCTAAACATTAGCGGGCAGAGGAGCCATTCAGCTCTCAGAGACAAAGAACCTTGTTATTTGAGACTAAGAGAGTTGATAATGATTCCAGAAAGTCAGAGACTCAAATGGCTATGTTCATTACTGAGCATTGTGCATTGTGTGTGGTAGATCATCTGAATGATGTGTGTAAAGCAGGCTTTGGTGATGGTAAGGGGTGTAAGGATCTTAAGCTTAAGAGATCGAAGTGCAGTGCAATAATTTGCAATGTGATAACCTAGCATTTCAAACAAGAACTCAAAGATGACATCGGCAACAAAAAATTCAGCTTAATTATAGACGAGAGTAATGACATCTTTGTAACTAAACTTTTGGGTATTGGCATAAGATACTTTTCTGCATCAAAGAAAACATTTGTGACAACTTTCTTAGATTTGGTTGAACTGAGTGAGTGTAATGTTGATGCAATATGTGATACTCTCAAGAAACCTCTTGATAAATATGGAATGAAATTGCAGAAACTCAGTGATGACCGGAGTGAACAATAGTGTACATGTAAAATTAAAACCTGAGAATCCTAATCTGTTCCTCATAAGATGTACGTCATTCACTGCAGCTGGCAGTTTCTCATGCTGCCAAAGAACATCTACCCAGGCACTTACAAGTCTTAATCAAACATTGCTACAATTAGTTCTCACATTCTTCTCTGAGGCAGTTGAAGTACAAGAAATTGTATGCCATGATGAACGATGCAATGAAATCTCTGAAATTAATACACCTATGTGACACACGCTGGATGTCTATTAACGCTGCTCTTGTCAGAATTTTGAACCAGTGGGATGAACTGAAAACTCTGAGAGTGCCAGAAGGGAGGAGAGATGTTGCACAGCAAAACAGCTATATTTAATGTTGTGTGACAAGAAAAATTATGCGTTCCTCACATTTCTGAAACATATTCTTGGAGAAGTCCAGTTTGTAAACAAGAAGTTTGAAGCTGAAACTAATTATTCCACAAAACCACTGAATGACTTGGTTCAGCTTATTAACTCTTTGTCCTCAAAAGTAATAATTCCAGGAAAAAAAATACTGAGGCTGGGGTCATTGAGAGATTTTTGGATCCTAACTGTTGTCTGTGTTACGAATTCGAAAAGCACATGAAAGAAGAAAAATTTCGTGGTGAAACAGAAATTCGCAAGATGTGCATTGAGTTTGTGGTTCTCTGCCTGACAACGTTAAAGTTCTTGATGTCCACCATGAGGGCAAGTGAATGACATTATACTGTGTGAAAAAAAAAAAAAAAACCATGATAAACTTCAGTTTTAGGCAGAGGTAGCAGACTTCAGGGACGCCACAGGAGAAAATCCCTACAGAAATATATGTGAGCTTGCTCTCACAGTACTCTCCTTGCCTCAATGAAATGCCGATGTTAAACGATTGTTTAGCCAGATGAACATCGTGAAGATCAAGCTATGCAACAGAATGAACAATGAAACTCTAACAGCAGTCCTGGTTGTCAAGTATGGCCTTCACAAAGTGAGAAAAATGTTGTCATAATTACACCCTACCTGAAGATGTACTAAAGAAGATTTACACTTGAAGCTTACAAGAACTACAAGTACACAACTTCACAAGAAGCATCTATAAGTACTTCTCACTGCAGTGCTGTAGACAACTGGGACCTGAGCGAGTTTTAATTAGCGATGATACTCGATGAAGCTGCATGATTACGAGGGGCCTTTACTCAAAAATTGTAAGTACAAATGTACTACGAAATTATATCGGTGATTCTCTCTCTCTCTCTCTCTCTCTCTCTCTCTCTCTCTCTCTCTCTCTCTCTCTCTCTCTCTCTCTCTCTCTCTCTCTCTCGTTATATTTTTTTTCCCTATCAAAATTAATATTCTTTATTTAGCTACTTTTTTTTTGATAATTTCCTCATGATTTTAGCGACTTTTAACGACATTTTGCGAGTAATCTTGCAACAAGTAGTAGCTGAGAGTTGGCGGCTATGTTCCTTTGCTGCCACGTCAGTCGGCCTGCTGCAGCTCTAATACAGGGGTTCTGTATGATATTAGCCCTTCTGCATATAGTAAGTGGAAATCGTTGTTCAATCAAAAGTTCGAGCTTGAATCTCTAAAGTTTAACAGATGTATAAAACCTCAGAATGCAATTGGAAACCCTGAACTAGTAATATTTGCTGATGCGACTTTAGCAACTCTTGTTGTCACATTAATCAGGTTTTCATAATCACTGAAACGGTTGATGTTTATAACACAGTCCTTATTTAATACTACTAACAGGTTCTCTCCTTTTGTTGAATACAGCTTATCAGTTACTTCCACATTACAATTCTGGCTTATTGGCCACTCCCCTTTAGACCTTGTAAGAAATTGCAAGACAGAATTTTCATCTAATGCACTAGAGTTACATTCTCTGGTACACCAATCAGATATATTCCATTTTGAATTCACCCAAACCCATTCATTCACTTGAAGAACTTTTAGTCTGAATCTCTGAAACCCTGTTAGCCACAAAGGTGTTAAATCTGAAAGAGTCTTTCTGAATTTGGGCTCTCACTACCTCAGAATCAGTAATTACTGAATCAAAAGTCCATTCCATCAACAAACTTCCTTAGGCGACAAGCCAATAGTGCTGCACACAATTCCAGTCTAGGCACTATGATCTGGTGAGCTGGTGCCTAAGAGATGTTTATATGTGACTATTTATTGCAGCCTGTTATGGGGCCATTGTTGGGATCAAGCTTGGTCAGTCTTGCTCCGTGATGCTTTAGGTGTTTATAGTGTTTGGAGGCCAGTGTTGTAAGTTTTTAAGGCAATTGTTTCTTTGTTAACTTCAGTTGATCTAACACATGTTTTCTTGTGACTAGTGAATGGTTGTTCTTCATTGATAATATGTATATGTGATGGTCGCACTTGACATAATACTGTTTGCAGGTTGGATCTACTTATTAAAAGTGAATGCAACGCATGACCTTTTGATCTCCATTGACTAGTGGATGAAACAATATATATATATATATATATATATATATATATATATATATATATATATATATATATATATATATATATATATATATATATATATATATATATATATATATATATATTCTTGGAGACTTCAATGTTCACTACCAGCTTTGGCTTTCCTCTCCCTTCGCTGACCATCATGGTGAACTAGCCTACAGCTTCGCTATCCTCTATGACCTAGAACAATTGGTGCAACACACTACTCGTATTCCTGACCGTCTTGGAGATACGCCAAACATTCTTGACCTTTTCCTGACCTTTAATCCTTCTGCTTATGCTGTCACCCTTTCTTCTCCGTTGGGCTCCTCCGATCACAATCTCATATCTTTATCTTATCCTATCACTCCAATCCCTCCTCATGATTCCCCTAAGCGAAGGTGCCTCTGGCGTTTTGCCTCTGCTAGTTGGGGGGGACCTGAGGAGGTATTTTGCTGATTTTCCTTGGAATGACTACTGCTTCCTTGTCAGAGACCAGTCTTTGTGAGCTAAGCGCATACATTTCTCACTCTTTTTCTCGTCCTAAACCTTCTAAACCTTGGTTTAACACAGCTTGTTCTCGTGCTATACATGATAGAGAGGTGGCCCACAAAAGGTACTTAACCCTTCTATCACCAGAATCTCATGCACTTTATATTTCTGCCTGGAACCATGCCAAGTCTGTTCTCCAACTAGCCAAAAAACTCTTTCATTAACATCTATTTCTAAAGCTGAACTCTTCGCTCAAACCTTTGCTAAAAACTCTACCTTGGACAATTCTGGGCTTGTTGTTCTCTCTCTTCAACCCTCTGACTACTTCATGTTACCTATTAAAATTCTTCGTAATGATGTTTTTCATGCCCTCTCTGGCCTAAACCTTCGGAAGGCTTATGGACCTTATGGGGTCCCTCTTATTATTCTCCGAAACCGTGCCTCCATGCTTGCACCTTGCCTAATCAAACTCTTTCAGCTGTCTGTCAACATCTACCTTTCCTTCTTGCTGGAAGTTTGCCTACATTCAACCTGTTCCTAAAAAGGGTGACCGTTCTAATCCCTCAAACTACCGTCCTATTGCTTTAATTTCCTGCTTATCTAAAGTTTTTTAATCTATCCTCAACAGGAAGATTCTTAAACATCTATCAATTCACAACCTTCTATCTGATCGCCAGTATGGGTTCCGTCAAGGCCGCTCTACTGGTGATCTTCTGGCTTTCCTTACTGAGTCTTGGTCATCCTCTTTTAGAGATTTTGGTGAAACTTTTGCTGTTGCCTTGGACATATCAAAAGCGTTTGATAGAGTCTGGCACAAAGCTTTGATTTCCAAACTACCCTCCTACGGTTTCTATCCTTCTCTCTGTAACTTCATCTCAAGTTTCCTTTCTGACCGTTCTATTGCTGCTGTGGTAGACGGTCACTGTTCTTCTCCTAAATCTATTAACAGTGGTGTTCTTCAGGGTTCTGTCCTGTCACCCACTCTCTTCTTATTATTCATTAATGATCTTCTAAACCAAACTTCTTGTCCTATCCACTCCTACGCTGATGATACCACCCTGCACTTTTCCACGTCTTTTCATAGACGTTCAACCCTTCAGGAGGTAAACATATCACGCAGGGAAGCCACAGATCGCCTGACTTCTGATCTTTCTAAAATTTATGATTGGGGCAGAGCAAATTTGGTATTGTTCAATGCCTCAAAAACTCAATTCCTCCATCTATCAACTCGACACAACCTTCCAGACAACTATCCCCTCTTCTTCAATGACACTCAACTGTTCCCCTCTTCTACACTGAACATCCTCGGTCTGTCCTTTACTTATAATCTGAACTTTAAACTTCACATCTTATCTCTAGCTAAAACAGCTTCTATGAAGTTAGGTGTTCTGAGACGTCTCCGCCAGTTTTTCTCACCCCCCCAGCTGCTAACTCTGTACAAGGGCCTTATCCGTCCATGCATGGAGTATGCTTCACATGTCTGGGGGGGTTCCACTCATACTGCTCTTCTAGACAGGGTGGAATCAAAAGCTTTTCGTCTCATCAACTCCTCTCCTCTAACTGACTGCCTTCAGCCTCTCTCTCACCGCCGCAATGTTGCATATCTAGCTGTCTTCTACCGCTATTTTCATGCCAACTGCTCTTCTGATCTTGCTAACTGCATGCCTCCCCTCCTTCCGCGGCCTCGCTGCACAAGACTTTCTTCTTTCTCTCACCCCTATTCTGTCCACCTCTCTAACGCAAGAGTTAACCAGTATTCTCAATCATTCATTCCTTTCTCTGGTAAACTCTGGAACTCCCTGCCTGCTTCTGTATTTCCACCTTCCTATGACTTGAATTCCTTCAAGAGGGAGGTTTCAAGACACTTATCCACCAATTTTTGACCACTGCTTTGATCCTTTTATGGGATTGGCATTTCAGTGGGCATTTTTTTATTAGATTTTTGTTGCCCTTGGCCAGTATCCTTCCTACATAAAAAAAAAAAAAAAACCCGTTGCCTTGAGCACCATTTCCTGCCCTGTGGTCTCATTTACTTTATTACTACTTTCTGCTCTAATCTTTTCTATCTCAATCTCTTTTTCTATCTGCCGCAACTCCACTTCTTTCTGCATTTGCTCTTTTCGCAACTCCACCTCTTGCTGCTTCTGCTCCCTCTGCATCTGTAATGGTTCTTTCTGCATCCGTATTTGAAGTTTCATTAACTCAAATTTTTCACTGCTAGAAAGGCCATATGTTCCACCAAAAGCACCCATGTTTATCTCACTGACCTCAGCACCTTCTTCTACACTCTCCCCATCATTATCCTCACTTTCACCACCATCATTTTCAAACCAGCTCCTCCCTACAAGAGCATTTTTCAACTCCGCCTGCATTTCCTCCTTTTCTTGGATTTCAACTCCACTTGAAACCTCTCAGCCACTGACCATAATTCCTCCCTCGTTAGTGTGTACAAATTATGCACACTCCTCGACAGAAGGAACATCTCAACACGTTTAGTGGCCATGGTTACAATCACTACACTCCACAAAATATTCCTCCAAATATTCACCACAATACATACACAGTTTTAAAGAAATATTTCACACAGGTAAATTCCTCCCAACGACAATCACCATGTAACACTCGTTACACTCCATAAATGTTCAAAGATCCCGGACAGGCCCCCATATTCTGTCACGATCGCTTACTTACTTACGATCGTACGATCCCGGTTATCTTTCCAAGAAAGTGGGCGTTACATTGATCCCAGAAAGTTTTACACAAAACTTTTTTGTTAGCCTTAACAATCTCTGCTAGCTAACAGAAAATCACTAAAAGTAATGCACCAATGCTTAACTAGCAAATGTTAGCTAGTAAACAGTTGTTTGTCAAGTCCCGCTAAACAATGCTGAAGTTAGCAGCTTATGAACATGTAAATGGGCATATTATTAAAAATTGCACACATAAAACAGTGTTATTAATGCAGCTGTTCAAAATTTATTAATATAGTATCATGATAGCACATAAATGACGTATTATAATGTTTTTTTTAGGAGTACCTATTAACCAACGACAGATATTTTTGGACGAAAGCGCATCGCGCCGTATGTTTGTAGACAGTGTGCAGGCGGCCGCGCCACAGACAAATCTTCCTACAGAAGACTCAACAATTACTTCAGAGGATATAGACATGGCAGAAGAACCACAGAAAAAGAAAAGGAAACCAAACTGGTCACAAGAGGAAACACTCCTCTTGGTCAACGTGATAATGGAGAAACAATTGATTATAAATGGGCGATTTAAACCAAGTTGAAGCCACAAGGACAAGAGGGAGGCATGGCAAAGCATAACTGATGCCATTAATGGAACAAATCCACTGACTAAGCGGACTGCAGAAGAAGTTGAAACCAAATGGTTTTCTGTGCCCTCAAAATCGAGGAAGAAAATTTCGGCAATAAAGGCTGAATATAACCAATCAGGTAAGATTAACTTGTTACTGTATACTCTTCCGTTTTAAGAAGTTAACATAAGCGAAATAGCTTTCACGTTATTCCTATTGCTTATTCACCTCAATCAACTTGTCACAATTACTTTCATTAAGGTAGAAATTTAGCATTTGAGTGTTCCTTCTCACAGTATTAATAACATGCATATCATTTAACAAAGATGTGTTGCAAGTACTGTAGCAGTCAAATTCAGTGCAAACTTAGTCATACATACAAATTATATTGCACTGTAATGTGTAGTGATATTGTATATTTGCAGCTTTACAGTACTTTGCTAAAATATGATTAACTATTATTGAAGGTGCTGGTGGCCCCCAAGCTCCTCCACTTGACCCAGTAGACATGAAAGTTGAGGAATTATTAGGGGAGAAGAATGCAACTGTGATAGGTGTTATTCAGAATGATCTCGGTTTTCATACGTTGAGGTAAGATTCTTGCATTTTTTTTGTCCTGTGTACTGTATTGGACTTTTTTATTGTGTAGTGTACCACAATTTTAGCCTAACATTTGCATTGATATAATTTTATCAGATAGTTCATCCTTCAGCAAGGCATTTTTACATACTGTACTGTAGTTGATATGCACTTTTCTCCTTGTGAGATTAAATTAGTTGCATGTTTTTAACTGGTAAATTTATGCAATGGTTTTAGGAAGCTGCAGACCCAGCAACGGCAAGAAGACACTGAAGAGTTGGGAGAAGAACCACCCCAGCAACAGGTAGAGGATGATAGTGAACTCCCTCAGCTTCATTGGCAAAGTGTCCAAGTCCAGTCCCAACCACAACAATCTTCGCACAAGGCCCAGCACTTAGAACTCTAGGAGGATGGATCCTTTATAGAATGCACCATAACTGAACCTGAAACCTCTGCAGCCCAACCAAGCATATCAACACCAAAACTAAGAAAGTGTTCAAGTGTCAGTGATGAGTATGAACAATACAAAGCTGAAAAACGCAAATTGAAACTTGAAAAGGAAAAGTTAAAAATTGAAAAAAAAGGAAAGTAAAATTGTTAGCATTGAAGGGAAACATTGAACTTAAACAGAATTTAATGATGGCTGAAATTGAATATTACCAGTCTTTGACAGCAAAAAATATGAAAAATTAATATGTGAATTGTATAGGCTTCATTTTTGGTACAGTAGAAATTTATGCTGAGGAAATAAAAATATATTATTTTATTTATTAAGATTTTACAGTATATTCCAGTATTATTAACAAGATTGAATCTCATGAAGCTTGTCCATCCTAGAGTACCCAACTGAAAATTGTCCACCCGAGCCGCACTCTCATGAAGATTGTCCACTTCAGCTGCTCTCGGAATCCAACACCAAAGTTTAGGTTAGGTTAGGTTAGGGAATGGTCGGATCAGCTGAAGATTGTCCACCCCCAGTCTCGTTCTCATGAAGATTGTCCACCCTAACATGCTTGGGGTGGACAATCTTCATGAGATCCATAAGATTATATACTGTAGCATGTATGTAAAGGAAAAAAATACAAATTATATTATTTTGTAAACTGTATTTGTTTCATTTTATCTTTCACTTTTGACTTTAAGTGGAAAAAAACTTGTTAGTAGAGAGAGAGCACTGCAACAACAATCACACCTTCATGATACCTCACTCAGCCACTGGTCTGCTGCAATATAAATTAATGTACAAAAATTTAGTAGTTTAGAAAATAAGACTGGCACCAATCACAAATATTTATGCACAGTACTGCATCTCTGAGCAAGGGTAATTAAGTACAGTACTGTACTGTACTGTACTTAAACATTTATTAATTTAGTGAACATATATTGTAATGTATACAGTATACTGTATTGTACAGTATACAGTACAGTACATTCAGAAAAGTTGATAAGGATAAGTAGCACATACCTGAAATGAAGATTGGCAATATAATCTCGAAATGGATGTCCGTTACGGCCAGCTGGTCTACCAGGATTAGGAGGTATCTCTGCTTCACCTGGCTCTTCTTCATCTGCACCTACGTCCCCTTCAGCTGCATCGTGGAACACTTCCTCTTCCTCGTTGATAGGCATTGGAATGTTAAACTGCTTGCACATGTTGTGAAGCAAAGCACAGACATAGACGATTTTGCATGTCTTCTCTGGGGACAATCGCACTTCACCATGAAGTACATGGAACCGTCGCTTGAGCTGGCCAATCCCCCTCTCTACTACACAACGTGTCCTCTTGTGTGCTCTGCAAGAATTGTTAATCATCATAAGGTGAGGTATTGCAGTATATACAGTAAGATCTATAAACTGCATAGTGTTGAAAAGGAAATCTGTACTGAAGAGGAATTCTATACTGTATTGGTATTTTGGTTGTTATCACATTAAGTAATGACTACTACCTAGACTGGAGAGGACAATACCTCCTTTAAAATAAACTGTACTATATAGCATAAGAAACATGATTTTAACTTACGTGTTATAGTTTGTCTGAACGCCAGCCAAAGGGTTTAGATAAGGCGTCAGCAACCACTCCTTGCAAGGATAACCACTGTCTCCTAGAAGGTAGCATCCAGCTGGGACATAATTTTGTTTAAAAAGTGCCTTCAAGCCAGACTCGTCCAATATCCTGGCATCATGTACTGAGCCAGGCCACCGTGCCAAAACATCAAGTATCCTGTACTTGGCATCGAATACGACTTGCACATTGATGCTGTGGTATCGTTTTCTATTTACATATAAATGTTCATCGACACTGGGAGCCACAATTCTAATGTGTGTGCCATCTATGGTACCCACAACACCGGGAAACCTATAGTCTTCCATGAACTCTTCTTGTTTCACTTGCACTTCTTGGCGAGTCAATGGGAATTTTACAAATTGAGTTACAATGTCTGGTTCTGACAGTGCATCAATTGTCTGAATAATGACACGGCTGATTGTTGCTTGTGAGGTCCCAAAGTCGTCACTGCTGCACTGCTGCATTTTACCCGTGGCCAAATATCTTAGGGTAATTGCCACCTTTGTCTCAGGACTCAGTGGTTGATTCCGTTCTGTACGGGATTAAAGTTTGTCCCTCACTAAATCAGCCACTGTTATTATACCAGCACGGTTCATCCTGAAGCGTTTGATGAGTTCGTCGTCATTGTACTCGTTGAATACGTCCCGTCGCTGTCGATACACTCGCTGTCGTCTTTGAAGTTGTTGTTGTTTCTCTGCCATCTTCTCTACTAACAGGAATTTGTTAAGAGCCTAATAGTCCTCCACAGCACTTTTACCTTAACAGTACTTTTAAGGCCCTAACAAGTTTTCTGTATCCACTGTTAGTGCTTAACAGCTAAATGTTAGCCTTAACAGGAATTTGTTACCCTTAACAGCTATTTGTTAATGCTAACAAGTTTTGTGTATACGGGCCCTGGATTTTTAAAGGCTTCGAGTGCCTACCCGACCTATCCGAAATGCCAGAATTACACCCTCTCACTGCACGTTTACCTTGATCCAGCACACCTGGAATCATCTCTAATACCGGATCAATGTTGGGGGAGTAGAAAACACGATTATTCTATGTTACAAGCACATATATTAATACTAATAATAATTCACAAACAACATGAGGTAGTACACGTTTTTACATGTCGTTCTCGTCACTTCACACAACACCAGAACCCGTTTACACTTCCACCAATCACAGAAATATTTCCCCTCAACCGCAGGAATTTACTCAGACGCCATTACCGCGTCTCCAGGCAATAATTCCCGTATTTCACCTCCTTAAACCTTTCAGATTACCACCATCGCCAAAAATTACCCATAACACTGTAACATCATCCCCAAAATCACCAGTACACCACAACACCAGCTTCCAAGGTCAACACCACAACCTCCACTCACAAAATGGCTGCCAGTTTGACCTATGACCCCTTCAAACAGCGTCACCGGCACAACTCAACAACCGAATTTCAGCGGACAAGAGCTCTTGGTACCACAAAAGACTCACTAACCTGATCCTGGATATCAAGGTTATACCGCTACACCACTAATACCTCCACACACCACTCCATCACCAATCCACACCAAGATTCTTCCCTGAGAAACGCCTTCCCTCCGATATACCTCACGACCTAAGGCGCTCTGCCTTCCCCTCCTTGGAATATGTTGTTGGCCACTCAAGCTCCCCTCGTTTCAATATATTTCCACCTCAATTATACTTCCTCCCTTATACATACAAAGATATAGAGAACTTAAATTATGAAGAGAATAATACTACATGATATAAAATGGGTACAGAAGCTTTACACTACTTATAACCACTAATAAGGTTAATGCCCGAATGGCAGGTAACCGGAACACGGGGGATACTAAGAAAACGTGATCCCATTGAATGTAAACTCGGCCAATAACGTGACAAAAAAAAAAAAAATAAAATAAAATAAATAAATAAATAATAAAAAAAAAAAAAAAAAATATATATATATATATATATATATATATATATATATATATATATATATATATATATATATATATATATATATATATATATATATATATATATATATATATATATATATATATATATATATATATATATATATATATATATATATATATATATATATATATATATATATATATATATATATATATATATATATATATATATATATATATATATATATATATATATATATATATATATATATATATATATATATATATATATATATATATATATATATATATATATATATATATATATATATATATATATATATATATATATATATATATATATATATATATATATATATATATATATATATATATATATATATATATATATATATATATATATATATATATGTGTGTGTGTGTGTGTGTGTGTGTGTGTGTGTGTGTGTGTGTGTGTGTGTGTGTGTTTAACTGATGCTCTTTAGTTTAGTAAATGAAGGTTTGAGTAGTGTAGCTTAGGATAGCATATCTTGGTGAGAGTTGAGTGGCCAGCACCTCAGGCTAGTCAGGCTGCCTTGCAAGTGCTGTGGTGGACAAGGTAAGTGGTGGCACTGAAGAGTCATCCATCAAATCCTGCCATGTTTTCCTGTGCTGGTTTGGAAAGCAATCTGAACTTTATATTCATTTGGTTATGTTCATAATTATTTACCTAAAGTGATCACCTGTGTTACCAATTCATGGTGGCAGTAACTGAAGATATTTTCATTTAATATCAACACTCAATGGGTCCTTTTCTGGTAGATATACTTGCTCTTTACTGAAATCTTTTGTCCATGAAATTGAAATGTTTTTTTCTTGTGAAGAATAATACTATATATTACTACTGTGACAAATGTGCATGTGTTACGTGTTGGGTTATTGTTCTATATGCGTGTGTCCTTAAGAATTAGGCAAGTATACTGTTTTTTTTATTCTCGTGCTGTTGGTCTTCAGGGTGTTTTGCTTTATTATGTTGCTGCCAAAAACCTATGGATTGGGAGTTGTATTACACAAACTTGTCAGTCATATAGATTGATTGTATTCTGACAGTCTTTTAGCCTGTCAAACAGTGCCTGGTGAATTCTGTATCATTAACAAAGTTGCCCCTTCTACCTCACACTCTATAGCTTATCTCTGTAAATCTTTTAAGACATTTACCTTCATTGAATTTTGAACAGAAAAAGCTGTTGTCCTGTATTGCTTTAATTTTGCTTTAATGTTTCTTTTGCTTCTTAATGGTGCTATTTCAACTGCTCCAGCGGGATTCTGCTGTGGCGAGTTAGCTGTGTTTCTTTGTTCTTAAAGAGAGACTACCACAAAATCCACGGAGAAATATTTGTCTGATAAAATTTATAAGTTTTAGTGTGTGTGTGTGTGTGTGTGTGTGTGTGTGTGTGTGTGTGTGTGTGTGTGTGTGTGTGTGTGTGTGTGTGTGTGTGTGTGTGTGTGTGTGTAATTTACTGAATGGTTTACATACATAGCATCCCTAGTCAATTAAACCTTGTAGCTGTATAAACTTGATTCATTATTGGAAAATTATGAACTTGTGATAATAAAAGACAGCATAGTGGCAGAGACAGAAGGAAAGGGAATTCTCAGAATATATTCCTTCAGTAACAGGAAGTATGAGATCAGAAATTTGTTTCTTATGAGGAAGTTGTGTTGATATTAAAACTTAAATAAAAAAAAAAAAAACTTTAGGGGCTGCATACGGCTTCACCTTAGATAAATACAGACCAGTTTATGGAGTTAATATTTATTCCTTACTCCAATGATAGATGCATTGTTGTTGTGCATGTAAAAGTGTGATTTTTAATCAGAAATTAATTATTTTTATATCGTCTCATTTTCTGCATTACTATTGCAGTTCCGTCCCTTTGTTTCACATTCATATCTTGAGTGGTTTGTTACGCTTCGTAGATAAGTACACTGAAAATTAAAGTTATTTATTACTTTTTTTTTTCATGCTATCAACCAAACCATTACTTTGAGGGATGGGGATTGAAAAAAATGAACACTATTTTGGGACACTATCTGAATGAAAAATTTAGATGAAGGAAATGAGCAGCAGATCCTTCCAGACAGCAGCACTTGAGCTATGCTGGGCAGACACACACACACACACACACACACACACAGAGAGAGAGAGAGAGAGAGAGAGAGAGAGAGAGAGAGAGAGAGAGAGAGAGAGAGAGAGAGAGAGAGAGAGAGAGAGAGAGAGAGAGAGAGAGAAGGGCTTGTGGGGGTTGTGTTGCCTTCATCACACTATTACTTCACTGCACACTCTTGTTTCTGTGCCGCAAACATTATCATTTCACCTCCCTCATCACCTTTATTGTTCCTTAACCATCTCTGATGATATTTGCTTCTATGTAACTAATATTATTATTGTAAAACCATAATCACTGCGCTTTATTACTTTTGTTTGTTATACAATAAAAATTGTTATTGTCATTATTATTATTATTGTTATTATTATTATTATTATTATTATTATTATTATTATTATTATTATTATTATTATTATTATTATTATTATTATTATCATCATTATTATTATTATTATTATTATTATTATCATCATCATTATTAATCTGTACCACCACTATCACTATGACACATATTTACTTAAACTCTATTCATTCAAGTTTCTGTCTGTGAAACATTATGTCTTTACTGCCATCACCATCACCATCCCCATCATATCACTATCACTATCAAAACCCAAGTTTTTGGTTTTGGGTTCACTGCTTGTGAAATTGAAGCAGGGATTTTCATTCCCAGTAACTGCGTACATACCTAGGCCTGGCTGCTGTCAGTTAATTTTTATCTCTTGGCATCATTTTGTTTACATTCCTAGTCTTGCAGTCATAAAGTATCATGCTTCATACATGAACTAATTTCTATATTTGGGAAAATTTGTATTTTTGTTTGGGGAATGATTTTTTCATAAGGTATTTACAATATCATAAATATACACAAAGGGAAAAAAATGTTGTTTTGTCTAATGACATTTTAAACAAGACAAATATTACACTTTGTGCATCACTCACTGGTACATTGTGTTCTATGCAGAAATAAATATATTCTTTTACCTAAATCATACATGATGAAACTTTAAAATTGAAGCTTACTTTGAATAAAGTGTATATATATCTTTTACTATGTCTGGTTTGTCGAAATTCATATTTTGGGTTTATTTTTATGAAAGAAATTTAGGGCCACACCTGGCCTCTCTAAGAATGTCAAGTGCAGTGAGATGTTGAAGTTCATCAGCTTTTTTCACTCTTAACTTTTTTCATTGATTTATTTTATAGTATATTAAAGATTTGTTTACAGTGTATGTATGGGTTGATTTTGAGTGTAGCTATGGACAAAATGATATCCCTACCGTCCGTAGGTAGAGGCACACTCGTAACTCTCTGGGAAAGATGGTATATCACGAGGCTATACCTGCCCATACTGCTGGCGAGCAACTTTCAAGACATCCCGGGACTTCAGACGCCACGTGCGGACACACAAACGGGAGAAAGGCCTTTCGCCTGCAGAGAATGTTCTTTTCGAAGCAACCGCAAAGATGTGCTGCGTAACCCTGAGCGCACCTGACACAGACTTAACATGGAACTAGGAGGCAATAGAATATCAGATTTGATATCTTAAAAAAAAAAGAAAAAAAAAAAAAAAAAAAAAAAAAATATATATATATATATATATATATATATATATATATATATATATATATATATATATATATATATATATATATATATATATATATATATATATATATATATATATATATATATACTCAGTCACCAGTCTTTGAGTGTGTCGAATATTATATAGTCATTAGTATATTTGGCTTCCGTTTAGCTTAGTTAGGCCTTAGATAGAATCAGCTGACGCCGTTTTCCTTTCAGGTTCCAACATTTCTTCAGCTTTGGTATTGACATTTATTGTACCATTTATAATGTCTTAAGTGAGTATTTCTAGGGGTAAAAGGACATTGTTATATTTATTTCTGTATTTTGGGTAAACACATGAAGCTGATGTGAACTGTAGCACAACATGATGTTGTGCGGGTTTTGTGAAGTGTTGAGAGAGACATTAGAAGCGCACTACACAGACGGGTTGTCTTTTTCTTGGCCTTCTCTTTTCAAGATTCCTAGCAAGGAAATGTCCCATTTCGACATTTTGGTGCCCAGACCCGGGACACACAGTCCCCAAGGACTGCTACATTAACAAGTTAAGTGTCTCCAGCCCTGCATTTTAGAAGAAGATGGAGAAGTTAGAGAAGGCCCGAGCAGCTTGTCAAGGATGGCTGTCAAGAGTGTGTGTCAAGATGGACAGACTCCTAGCCAAGAGCCCCCCAGCAACCTCCAGTGAGTTAGTAGAAGTTCTGGAAGAGTTTGATAAGAGGCTTAACAAGTTAGAAGAAGTGCAGTCAGAGATAGAATTGGAGATAAGTCCTGAGGCACTAGAGGAGTACTTGGACAAGGCAGATGCAGTCAGACAGCAAGCCAGGCAGAAGAGATTGTTGTGTGCTGACAAGCTTAAGAAACTGGCTGAGGGTGATAAGGACAAGTCGGATTCTTCAAGTACCACAGCCCCTCTCCATGCAAAACTTCCCAAGCTAGAACTACCTAGATTTGACGGTGACCTGAAGCAGTGGCAGAGTTTTTGGGAACAGTTCTCCTCACACATAGACGACACTGAGCTGCCCACCATTAGTAAGCTAACCTATCTACTGTCACTACTAGACGGCACTGCTAAGGACGTGGTGGAAGGAGTGCCGCACACCTGCGCCAGCTACAAGACCGTCGTCGACCTGCTGAAGCAACGGTTTGGCAAGTCGGAGTGCATCATCCACGCCCACGTCCAGGCTCTCCTTGATCTACAAGTTCCGGTCCACCAAGGCAAGACCTACATCCTACAGCTGTGGAGACTTCGGGACGAGGTGGTCAAGCACACGAGGAGTCTAGAAGCCCAAGGAGTTACAGGCAAGCAATGTGAAGTGCTACTAACCCCCATGATTGTTTCCAGACTGCCCACAGAGTTAAGGTTAAACTGGTCAAGGGATTGTAGTGGACATGAAAGTGATCTTGAGTGGCTTCTTAGTTGGCTTCAAAGGGAGATTGAAGTGATAGAAAGGAGTGAAATGTATAAGGGCAATGTTAAGAGTTTAGAAGGAAGGAAGGGTAGTAAGGATAGTAAAGAAGTACATAAGGGAAACAAGGAAAAATTGTTCACAGCCTCGGCTTTACATGTGACTTCCCCGCCTGAAAGATCAGATTGTGTGTTTTGTAGTAAGAGAAACCACAAGTCTGAGAAGTGCTACAAGTTTCTGGTGTTGGATGGGCAGCAGAGGTTTGACAAGATAAGGGAATTGGGTGTGTGTTTTAGATGTTTAAATAGTGGTCATAAGTCTAGAAGTTGTAAGGCCAAATGTTCCAAGTGTCGTGGTGACCACAATAGTACCATGTGTGGTGTTAAGTTGAGTGTGGTCCCTAAGGCCGAAGTAGAGGAGAGTAAACAGACGGGCACCCAAACCCTTGCGATGTTGTCAGGCCACTACAGGAACAAGACTGTGTTACAAACAGCTAAGGTAAAGGTAGTGAACCATAAGGGGGATATTGTTACTGCAAGGCTGATGTTTGACAATGGCTGTGATAGGTCATATGTTACCAATAAGTTTGTAGGAAGATGTAAACCTGAATGGGTCACCAATACAGAAGTCCCTTATAGTTCCTTTGGTGGCCATAGCTCAAGCAAGTGTGTACAAAGTAGTCTATACAAGTTGAAGCTTTTAGATGATAAGGGTGATTTGTTTTCCCTTGTGTTGGCAGGCATTCCCATTATATGTGAACCGCTAATTAGGCCAGTAGTACCAGAACACATTTTAAGTGCCTTTAATCATTTAAAGTTTGCAGATGACTTTGACCATAGTTCTCCTTTAGACTTAGATATCCTTATTGGTCTGGACTACTACTGGAGCCTAGTAACGCCTAGTGATGCAGTTCAAGTGGGGTTGACAGTTGCCCTGAAATCAGTGTTTGGCTGGACCTTGAGTGGAAACACTGGTAAATTTTCTGACACTACAGGTGTGCCTTTACTGCCAACCTTTAAACCTTCGTCACCTCAACTCTTGTGCATCTCTAAAGTCACTGATGCTGATATGTCTAACTTTTGGGATTTGGAGACTATTGGCATAAGTAGTAGCAAGGAAAGTAAGGAAGACGTTAGAGATAAGATTGTTCAAGAATATAGTGATAAGATCAAGTTTGTAGATGGTAGATATGAAGTCCACTTGCCGTGGAAGGACGAAGACTTAAAGGCTGAGTACATGAAGGTATTTGCCGAGTATGAGCATTTAGGAATCATTGAAGAGGTGCCGGTAGAGGAAATTGTACACCCTGGCCCTGTTTACTACATGCCTCACAGGCCAGTTGTCAGACTCAGCAGCAGCACCACAAAGGTACGACCAGTCTTTGATGCGTCTGCCAAGGGTCCTAACGGGATTTCTCTCAATGACTGTATGACAACGGGTCCGTCTCTCAACCCAGACCTAGTAGAGATATTAATTAGATACAGACGCTGGCCCTATGTAGTTACTGCTGATATTGTTAAAGCTTTTTTGCAAATAAGTGTACAGAGCCAAGATAGAAATGTTCATAGATTTTTTATGCCAGCCGAAGGTGGAGTTAGACACATGAGGTTTACTAGAGTTGTTTTTGGCAATACATCAAGTCCTTTCCTTCTTAATGCTACGATTAAGACACATTTGAGTAAGTACTCTGAGTGTGAAGTAATTCAGGATCTTCAGAGAGACATGTATGTAGACAACTGGTTCAGTGGGGCTGATAGTGAAGTAGAGGCAGTAAGGAAGTACACCACAGCCTACAACATTATGTCTGAAGCCAACATGTCTCTTGAGAAGCTTGTATCCAATAGTTTAGTAATTGCATCAAAATGTAATGACAAGGTTCACTGTGTACAGGACGATGAAATTAACAGTGTACTAGGTTTGAAGTGGTCTAAGGACAGTGATGTTTTTTCTTATTGTGGTCTAGACCTGGATTTCCCTTTGGAATTAGCATGTACCAAGAGGACAGTATTAAGTTTAATAGCTAAGATTTTTGATCCATGTGGATTTATCAGCCCATTTACCATGTATGCTAAGATACTTTTCCAAGATATTTGGAAGTCAGGTGTGTCCTGGGATGACAAGTTGTCACAAGATTTAGAAGTAAGATTTGAAAAATGGGTAAGGAGTACCAGACATTTGAGTCCATTAGTTATAGGTAGACATTATTTTCCCCATGTACCTTGGAAAAGTATTGAGTTTATTGAGATTCATGGGTTTGGGGATGCCTCGGAAAAAGGTTATGGGGCGTGTGTATACCTAAGGCTATGTCTTGACAGTGCATGTAACACTTCATTGGTTGTATCCAAGAGTAGAGTAGCACCAATCAAGAAATTAACCCTGCCTAAGCTAGAACTGTTGGGAGCATTGCTTTGTGCCAGATTGGTGGTGTTTGTGAAGAAGGCTCTGTATCTTAAGATTAAGACCCAAGTGACGTGTTGGACTGATTCCACTATTGCATTGGGATGGATAAGGAATGATCCAAGTTTAAAGGATGTATATGTCAACAACAGAGTTAGAGAGATTCAGCACCTGACACCTCCAAGTAACTGGTATCATTGCAAGGGGACAGAAAATCCTGCCGACTTGATAACCCGAGGGTTACTAGCAGAGAGCCTTCTTGGAAATGATCTGTGGTTTAGCGGTCCTAAGTATTTGTCTGACCCCACATTTAGAGTCCAGGAAAGAGATGCTTTAACTGCCAGCATTAACACTGTGAATGTTGTACTTGAGAATAATTTAGCATGTTTAGCTGTTCAGACTAGGACACCCATTTTTGACCTTGAGAGATATAATGATCTTGCTAAGTCACTAAGAATTGTTGGGTATGTTTTGAGATTCATAAATAATTGTAAAAGTAAAAGGTTGGGATGTGAGTTGGAAACTTGTAGATTTACAACTGAAGAACTAGAGTTTGCCGAATTAAAATTAATCTATGTAGAGCAGAGACAAGCCTTCCCAGATGAAATCAAAGCCATATCCAGTGAGCGGTCTCTTCCTAAGCATTCCAAGCTAAGCAAATTAAACCCATTTCTTGATCAAGAGGGTATTCTAAGAATCAAGGGTAGATTACAATTTTCTAGTCTGGGTTATAACTCAAAACATCCCATCATTCTTCCTAAGGGTCACTTTTCTAAGTTGTTAGTACAATTTCAACATAAGTTCATGAAGCATGCAGGTGTAAACAGCATTGTGTCATCATTAAGAACTAGTTTTTGGGTGATTGGGTTAAGAAGAATGGCAAAGACGGTGGTTAGAGAGTGTTTGAGTTGTCGGAGGCACGACAGCCGTCCTTGCAGTCAACCTGTTGCCCCTTTACCTGACCTGCGAGTCAACCCTGCACCTCCGTTTGCAGTTACAGGTTTAGATTTCACTGGCCCTTTATTTAGTGCTGATCATCCAGGGAAAAAATTGTATGTGTTACTTTTTACCTGTGCTGTTATTAGAGCTGTACATCTAGAACTCACAGAGTCCATGTCATTGGTCGATTGTATGCGGGCCATAAGGAGATTTGTTGCTCGTAGAGGGATTCCTAATGTTTTCTATTCCGACAATGCAAAAACATTTGTTGCAGCCTCCACAGAAGTACAGAAGGTGTTTGGTCATCTAGCCCCAAGGTGGAAGTTTAATGTACCAAGGTCCCCATGGTGGGGCGGGTGGTTTGAGAGGCTCATTGGTTCAGTCAAGCTAGCTTTAAGGAAGTCTTTGGGAGTTAAGTATGTAAGCCAGTCTGAGTTAGAAACAATTCTTATAGAAATTGAGTCGTGCATTAACTCTCGACCATTGACCTTTGTGAGTGATGACCCAGATTTTGATCATTATCTAACTCCATCACACTTTATTCTTGGTAGGAACAGCACATGTACACCTTCTGATGTTGATGAATCCCCTATTATAAGCCCTGAAGACTTGTACATTAGAAAGAATATAAGAAATCAGAGGTTGGAACATTTTTGGAAGGTGTGGAGAGAAAATTATATAGCTAATTTGCCCCCTGTAGTAAAAGGTTTCAACCAGAAATGTAAAGTGGATGTTGGTAGTGTTGTACTCATTAGAGGAGACAATGTACCCAGACAACGGTGGCCCATGGGTGTGATTGTTAATGTGTATCCCGGTAGAGACGGTGTGATTCGCAGTGTTGATGTTAAGACAGGAAAAGGCATTTTCAACCGGACTATTCAAACCCTGCATGATTTAGAGATAAATCCTCATTTAGACACTGATGTGATAACTCCTCAACCAGTACTTCATGATCAGGCAGTACAAGATGATGTAACTTCAAGTGTAGCTAATGATGACTCTGTACAAGATTGTGATCCTGAGGAGGAGGAGGAGGAGGAGGAGGTAGCTGTTTATACTTCAAGGGGTCGGCTCGTTAAAAGGCCTCACAGATTAGATTTATAAGTTGTACATTTATTATGTATGGTGGTAGGTCATGTGTTGTGTTTGTTTATGGGAACTATTGGGTTATGGTATGATATGGTATGATGTTAGATACTTATTGTACGAGGTATTTGTTTGGATAAGTTGCTTCGCCCCTTATGGTGGGGAGGATGTCGAATATTATATAGTCATTAGTATATTTGGCTTCCGTTTAGCTTAGTTAGGCCTTAGATAGAATCAGCTGACGCCGTTTTCCTTTCAGGTTCCAACATTTCTTCAGCTTTGGTATTGACATTTATTGTACCATTTATAATGTCTTAAGTGAGTATTTCTAGGGGTAAAAGGACATTGTTATATTTATTTCTGTATTTTGGGTAAACACATGAAGCTGATGTGAACTGTAGCACAACATGATGTTGTGCGGGTTTTGTGAAGTGTTGAGAGAGACATTAGAAGCGCACTACACAGACGGGTTGTCTTTTTCTTGGCCTTCTCTTTTCAAGATTCCTAGCAAGGAAATGTCCCATTTCGACAGAGTGTTTGCATCTTTGGAAGCACTAGTTGAATGAAACCTTGGACAATATTTTGTAGGCGATACAAACACTTTTTTTTTCTATTTCCTTGCTTTTTAGGTCCTTCGTTTAATTATCTGTACATTTTATTAGAACAGAACTGAGATAGCCACACTGAGTCATCTGGAAAAGTTTCACACCAGTTTAGTTTTTTTTCCATGCCTCGGTGCTGGCATTCGTTAGGTCACCTCTCTCAAATCATTGAAATTTCATTAGTCTAATTTCATAATGAACACCATTTGCTTAGTCAGACGAAAATGAGTGAGAGTACTGGTCCAGTGTTGAGGTGATGCATCATCCATAGGTATCTCTGTTGCCTTTCCCGAGTTCCACTGAGCTTGCAAGAAAGTTTCATATGTGGTTTATGAAAATTTACTCCAGTATTACAGTGACAGATTTGAAGGAAGCTGATGTAAGACACCATGTTTAGTTCAGAAATCCGCAGAAGTGATTGATCCTTGTAGATTGCGAGCGGAATCGGAAGGCTTACCTGATAATTGTTTCATGGTGCAGTGCCTTCTATCCCCTTCTGGAAAGACACTGAGGGTGCAGCACAACCATGCTCAACAGTCCAATAATCTTCCGCACTCACCTCCACTTGGTAAGGTTATTTTTTTGTCTTGACTCTTGTAATCAGGTACAAATCTTCCTTTCAATCTTGATTTTTCTGGTCTGGTGCAAGTACGTCAGGTGTCGTAAAGGACTGTCAACAGATGAGATTAATTAAAATTAAAGAAGAGGTTTAAACATGATGGAAGAGAGTATTTTTGTGACACACTTTGCTCTCTCAGAGAGGGAGAGTGTTACACTCACACTTTGCTCTCTCAGAGAAAGAGTGTGTGGCATTCACATTTTGTTCTCTCAGAGAGGGAAAGTATGACACTCACACTTTGGTTTCTCAGAGAGGGAGAGAGTAATACTCACAATTTCGTCTCTCAGATAGGGAGAGTGTGTCACTCACACTTTGCTTTCTCAAAGTGGGAGAGTGTGGCACTCACACTTTGCTCTCTCTAAGAGGAAGAGTGTGGCACTCACTTTGCTCTCTCAAAGAAGGGGAGTGTGGCAGTCACACTTTCCTCTCTCAGAGAGAGTGTGAGATGGACACTTTCCTTTCACATAGAGGGAGTGTTACACTGAAACTTTCCTCTCTCACAGAGGGAAAGTGTGGCACTCGTACTCTTCTTATCATCTTTTTGTATTGAAGATTGTCCACCCCACCATAAGCGTTTTCTGTCTCTTTCTCCACTGATGGACCCACCAAGCCGGTTGGGCCGTCAGTAAAGACAGCCATAGCACACGCCAATGCTGGTAGTGTGCGCCACCAGTAGAGAAAGAGAAAACATCAGCGGTGAGGTTGTGCCACCAACCGCACCAGCGAATAATTTCTTTCAGTGGTATACGCCGATGAACGGATGAATAGTGAAACAATCCGTTCATGCGTTCAGTGGTGAGTACCACCCTTTGTTGGTGTCGGTGGCTGGTCTCCAGGCAGCGATGCTCACCATCTCTTCCCCTAAGGCTTTCCCCCATACACCAGGAAGGTGACCGCCACGCCCTCCACCTTACAGGCCAGAGCCCCTGTGTCGTGTTCCGTCACTACTTCCTGCACTCCACGCTCTCTCTCTCTCTCTCTCTCTCTCTCTCTCTCTCTCTCTCTCTCTCTCTCTCTCTCTCTCTCTCTCTCTCTCTACCAGATGCTCATTCACTCTTTTTATCAACAACCTTTATTTATTCATATTTTTTATTTATTTATTTTTTTTTCTTCACTGCACACCCTTTATTTTCTTCGATTTTGTTTAAGATTTCTCGACAGTAGGTCTTTGAACATTGGAGAAATGTAAAAAAAAAGATAAGATAGAATAAGATTAGGTAACAGAAGAGTAACTTAAAATGTTAGGCAACAAAATTGTAAGACACACACACACACACACACACACACACACACACACACACACACAATTGTTTTGTTTAACATAAAAATTAATTCAGTGTTCTTTAAAGCGACAAACATAAAAAAAGAATAAATAAATAAATAAATAATTAAAGCAAAAGAACATTTTGTGGATACAGGGGGATGTCAAACAGCAGCATACCTATGCGTCCTAACTATAAACTCCTGCTATTGTTTGTGTGGAGGGAAAAGATTTTCCATGGTACATTAATGTCTCGTAATTATGTGCATTACTCTACCAACTGCATACTAAAGGAAAATAAAGCAGTAATATTCAGCCACTGTTGTTTGTAAGAGAGGGAATAAATTATTGTGTTAAGTGTATAGTGTAGGTGGAGGCACAGTGGGGAGGTAAATTCCGCCGCGAGCTGAGCCCAAGCCCCGGTAGTAACCTGTCAGCAGAGGCACGTACCGTTAAGTAAGGGGCAACAGATTGGGTCCACTTTCCTCTCAGCCAAGGCCTTGGGTTGCAGCACCTCCCGCCTCAGATCGTCCACTTCTGCATAACGTTTTTTTTTTTTTTTTAATAGAAAAATGAAATGGAAAGGCTGTTCATGGAAATAACATAGCAGCACATTTTTTTTTTTCAGTTTCGAGAATCATAAATCATAAAGTTAAGCCAGCCTAGCTTCGTTCAGGGTGAGTTATGTTAGGCTGGGAAAGCTAAAGTTAAGTTACGTTATGTTTCGCTGGAATATGTTAAGTTAGGATGTGCTTGGTTAAGCCATAGGATAAGCTGATCAACAAGTCACGCCCCCTGCCCCTTGTCGGCGGGGCAGCTGACTGGTACACTCACAATATTCTTATCATTTCTCTCCTCCAAAACATCTTTTTCTTTTTTTTCTTCTTTCTTTGAGGATGCTTTCAGTCCCTTTATCAGTTAGCTTTGCCCTAAGCTGTTTTTTCTTTTTTTCAATAAGATGAACTGGAAAACAATATATATATATATATATATATATATATATATATATATATATATATATATATATATATATATATATATATATATATATATATATATATATATATATATATAATCATTATTATATTATTATTATTACGGCCCTCGTAACTGCCTCGCCAACCACTAGTCTCTCTAACTAACCATCGGCTTCGATTACCGACTCGACCACACCATGGCGGTATCATAAAACACGAAGGTTTAGAAACACATCTGACTGACTGACTTCTCCTCCTCACCTCGTCAGTCTTGCTCGCTTCTCGCAGTTGGGACCATCCTCCCTCCTGCTGTCTGGATTCGGTTACATCGTCGTGAGTTAGAAGAAGACGTGACGAACACGAGCACGAACACTCACACACTTACACTCACACTCTTCATTACGTACTCTCCTGAGCTACTTATATTTGTGTTGTATTTTGGGAATATATTTGTTTTCCCTTATTACTTATTATTTGGTAATTGTTGCATTCACTTTGTTGCTCATTAACTTGTTTATGTTTCATCACCTTAAGTTTCCTTCATTGCTCATTATCTTGTATAAGTTATGTTGACTGTACATACTTACTTGAACCCAAGCGGGATCACTGTGTCCTATATAAGTTGCACGCGCTATGCCCGCATCTGGTAGTGGATATTTAGTTTAATAATGATTGTAAGGTTTATTTCATACTCGTTTCACTACCTTAAGAAACGGTACAACACACCCTAGTCACCCAACTTCTACCCGTGCTTGTAACATACATTGGAGGCCTGTCCGGAATATTATCTTATGAACAGGTATGTCATTTGTATGTTAACGTAACTGCTAGTTAAATAATCACTGTTTTTGACTTGTTAAGGTTTATTTTCAGGCGTACATACCCAATGACATGCATTAATAACCACATTATTCACATTCGTTTTCGTCACTTCTTCGTTTATCTCATGAGCATCTGCTGGTGGGTGCACGATGACCTTGCCTTTAAATATTTCACGATAGACCTGGTGAATAGGTAAAAGGACTAACTGCGTATTCACTTCGGTAGCTGAGTCGGTTTCAGGTAGGTATTGTTCCGTGGAGTGTAGTTCCACTTCCTTGCATACTGGTCTGACACTCATTCTCACTCATTCGGGGGCATTGAAGCTCCAAATCAATTCTTAATTTCCTCTCGAGTAACTAGACCTATCTAAAATCAAAAGAGTACTTTAGGCCAAACCCTGTTTGTTGTAAATGAAGTACATCATTCGCTGACCTACGGCTAGGTACGTCTGTGAAGAGAAGGCTCATTAGGGGTCACGCCCCTCTCTCTTAAAGGTTGTTAACTCGTGTCCAAGTGTGCAAATCGCGTCTTTGCAATTAATAATTCTCTCGAATCTTATGTCAAGGCTTTAACGCAAATAAAACTTAGGAGATAACTTGTGGTAGCGTTTTGACATGAAATCTTTTTATTTTCTACTCAAGTGAGTACATCAAAATGGCGAAGTTCTTAGGCCACAGAGAATTTGTAAGAAATCCTTTTATAGAAGAACTCCAAAGTAACCAAGGATCTACTAAAATACATTGCTAGTGGTTTCGAGATTCCATTCCAACATGAAATTCGAAAAGATGACCTAATGACATTCATTTTAACTCATCTAGGAGAAGATCCTAGCCCTAGTAAAGGACTCGAGATAGATAATTAGACTAAAGACCCTGATATCCTTTTAGAAATAGAAAAAAGTTGAAATGAAAGCCTTGCAAATGCAAAAAGAATATGAGAAGGAGGAGGAGAGACAAAAAGAACATGAGGTGAGACAAAGAACATGAGATTAGACAAAGAGAACATGTGAAGGATGAGAGGGAGAGACAAAAAGAACATGTGGAGAAACAAACAGAGAAAGAAAGAGGCCACCAGTTACTCCTGTGTCAAAAATAACCTCCAAAACAAGGGTAAGATCACTAAATATTTGTCCCTCTTACCACAATTCTCAGATCAAGATCCCGAAAGTTTCTTCAGGGAGTTGGAATCCTCTACTGAACACTTTGATTTGCTTCAGGAGGATTGGACATGGCTTCTAAAGCCTAAGCTCACCTAGAAAGTTTTAACTATCTTGGGAGGTCTAGAAAATAATACTGATTATGCCTCAGTTAAGAAAAGTATTCTAACGCCATATTCCATTACAACAGAGGGTTACAGACAAAAAAATTTGGAATCTTTACAAACTCCAACACCAGACATATTTGGAGTTCCCATCAGATAAGTACAGAGCGCTGCAAAAGTGGGTTAAGTCGGCTTTAATCACCACATATGACTAGCTAGTAAACCTGATCGCCTTAGAGGAATTTAAACGCAAGGTGCCTCATTCAGTTGTAATGCACATCACCAGCAGAGACGAGACAGACTTACTTAAAGCTGCTCAAATTGCAGACGTCACCATCCAGGTCCCATGGGAGAAAGGAAGGGTGAGTCATTTGTAAAGTCCGGTGCAGGTGCTGTAAATAATGGCAAGTCGGTCGTTAGTAGTAACAAGTTCTCTCCAGTGTGTTCATTTTGCAAAAAGCCTGGCCACCTCATAAGAGATTTCCCTAATCCCAAATGCAAAGTAGCAAAAGGTGCTTTTACTAAACCATTGACCTCATTTCACACCACGAAAACAGACCCCTCTAACAAGTTATTTAGCCCATTTATGTCAAAAGGATCAGTCTCTTTTGGTGATAATTTAAAATACTCAGTAAATATCACTGCGGGAGGCCAGTCACTTGTACTAAAATAAGCAGTCCCTGGAACTGAAAAAAAAAAGTATTGAAAGTGTAAAAAGTGTAAAAGGTGTATTTAAAGGATTTTCATGATCCATTTCCTCTCCTGTTAGCCAGAGTACACCTTGACAGTCTTATAGTGAAGGGAGAAGTGATTGTTGGGGTCAGTAGTGATCAATCTTTGCCCATACCTAATGCTGAGTTTTTACTGGCTAATGACTTGGCCGGTGGTGCAGTCTTTCCACCCCTTATTATTAAAGACTCACCAGTCCCATATAATCCTACAGGGGAATTTGAGCGGGAACAACCTAATTTGTTTCCGGTTTGTGCCATGACCCAAGCACAAGCAGCTCAGAACAATCCCGTTGCTACTTAGTCTTTGCCCAAATCTCCGAATCCTCCTGCTCAAGTGAACCTCTCTCAGTGGTCCAAAAATAGGATGAATCAACCGTGTGTTTTTTTGGGGTTTGTCAGGTACCAAAACGCTAAAGTGCATGCAAAGTAACCCTACATGGGAAAGAAAACAACTTTACAAAAAACGTATCTTTTGAATGCTTTTCATCTTACGTACCAAAACGCTAAAAGTCATGGGAAACACGCTTTTTTGGAAAGCAAATCAACTTGATCAAGATCGTGACTTTAGAGTGTTTTTGACCTTCTTACGTATAACAATGTTCAAACGTATAAAAAAAAAAAAAAAAACTTTGCAGAAACAGAATGACAATAACAAAAACGTGTGTTTTAAGTATAACAAAACGCCAAAATGAATGAAAACCACCCTATATGGGATAACGACACAACATTATCAGAAACGTGGCATTTGAGTGTTGTTTATATGCATTTTATACACCAAAACACTGTAAAAAATGGAAAACAGACTATATAATAAAACAAAACATCATCGAAGACGTGTCTTGTGAGAGTTTTTCAGTTTCTTTACGAACCAAATCCCTAAATTACATGCAAAACATGGAGAAACAGAAGAATATAAAAAAAAAATAAATAAATTGCATGCAAAGTACCCATTATGGGAAAGGAAGCGACATTAACAGAAACGTGTATTATAAATGTTTTCAGTTACTTGCGCGCCAAAACGATGAAGCACATGAATAGCACTTTGTATGGAGAAACAAAACGACAAAGCACACTATGAGAAGAATCAGAACGACAAAATGCTAAACTGCATGGAAAAAAAAAAAACTTAAATGAAAAAAAAAAAAACATTACCAGAAACGAGTTTTTTAGTTGCTTTTTTGCTTACGTACAAAAACCCTTAAGAAAAGGATGGAAAACACGTTATATTGGAAAAGATTTTTTTTTCTCAAAATCGTGTCTTTGGAACGTTTTTGAGCTTCTTACATAGAAAAAACGTTAAAAAGCTTACAGAACACCCTTTTTGGAGAAATCAAATTACATTAACAAAAATGTAGTTTTAAGTGTTTGAGCTTTTTTAGGTACCAAAACGCCAAATTGCATACAAAGTTATCTTGGGGAACAAGAGGACATTACCAGACATTTGGGAGTTTATGTGCGTTTAGACATCAAAACGCTAAAAAAAAAAAAAAAAATGGAAAACATCCTATATGGAAAAACAAAACAACATTGTAGGAAAAGTCTTTTCTGAGTGTTTTTGAGTTGCTTTACGTACCAAAACACAAACACACATGCAAAACACCCTTTATGGGAAAACAAAACAATATTGTGTAAAAACGTTTATTTTGTGTGTTTTGAGCTTCTTTAATACTAAAGAGTAAAAAAAAAAAAATGCAAAGAAAGTACCTATTATGTCAGGCGAAACGATATTAAAAGAAAAGTTTAATATGATCTTTTTTTTTTATTAGTTTCTTAGGTACCAAAACACTAAAACACATAAATAGCACTCTATATGGAAAAAAAAAAGACCATCACCAAAAACGTGTATTGTAGGTGATTTAGGTGATTACCACCATGTTAGGGACCAAAACGCCAAATGAATGCAAGGCACCCTATAAAAAGAATCGAAACTATAATGATAAAAGCGTGTAATATGGGTGATTTCGGGCATGTCAGGTACCAAAACACTAAGCTCTAAGCTAGTTCATGGAATGCAATTTATATGATAAAGGAAAAAAATAATACTAAAAATGTGTCTTTTGATAGTATTGTTGTTTTGATTCTTTTTATAGTGTGCTTTCTACGCATTTTGGCGTTGTTATGCCTAACATGGTAATCACTTTTAATACACGTTTTTGGCAATGTCGTATTGTTTCTCCATATAGAGTGCTATGCATGTGTTTTAGCGTTTTGGTACCAAAGAAGATGTAAAACAGTCATAATATACCTTTCTTTTAATTTTTTTTTCTCATATTGTGTATTTTGCATGCATTTTTACCGTTTTGGTACCTAAGAAGAAAAAAAAACACTCAAAAAACATATTTGCGACAGTTTTAATTTGTATTCCTAAATATGGAGTTTTCCATGCTTTTTTTGGCGTTCTGGTGTCTTCTACGTTCATAAACACCTAAATGACATATTTTTGATAATATCGTTTCGTTACCCCATATACAGTACGGTTCTTTTTATGCATTTTGGTATTTTATACCTAACAACCTCAAAAACACTGAAAACAGTTTTTGGTAACGTTGTTCTATTTCCCCAGAAAAGGTGTTTTGTATGCGTTTTAGAGTTTAGTACGAATGAAGCTTAAAAAGACTTAAAGAACATGATTTTAGTGAAATTGTTTTCTTTTCCAAAGCGTGTTTTTCATTCTCTTTAGCTCTTGGGTACGCAAAAAAACAGGAAAATTACATTCATATATATATATATATATATATATATATATATATATATATATATATATATATATATATATATATATATATATATATATATATAAAAAGGTGTTTTGCATGCACTGTAATGTTTTCATACCAAAATATATATATATATATATATATATATATATATATATATATATATATATATATATATATATATATATATATATATATATATATATATATATATATATATATATATATCATATTACACGTTTTTTGCATTTTTTTTCTTTTTTTGTTTCTTCATGTAGGGTGCTTTGTATGCATTTTGGCATTTTCGTCCGTAACATGGTTGTTATCACTCTTAATGCACATTTTTGTTAATGTTGTTTTGTTTATCTTATAAAGTGATAGTCATGTGTTTTAGCGTTTTGGTATTAAGAAGTTGTAAAACACTTATAATACACGTTTCTATTAGTATCGTTTGCCATAATGATTATTGATCATAAATTATACACGTTTTTGTATCTAACAAGTTCAAAGACACTCAAAATACAAGTTTTTCATAATGTTGTTTTGTTCCTCCAGAATGAGTGTTTTGTATGCATTATAGCGTTTTTGTGCGTAAAAGCTCAAGAACACTCAAAATACTCTATCGATAGTGTTTTTCGTTTTTCCATAAAGGTTGTT
>NC_087152.1:24394254-24494254 GCF_035594125.1 Scylla paramamosain | reverse complement strand
ATGGTGGTAACCGTTCATAATACACGTTTTAGGTAATCTGTTTATTCATGTAAGGTGGATTTATGTGTTTTAGCGTTTTGGTAGCTACGAAGGTAAAAAAAATATATATATATATTACACGTTTCTGTTAATATCGTTTCGTTTCCCATAATAGGTACTTTGCAAGCATTTTATTTATTTATTTTTTTTCAGCATTGTTTATCTGATTCTTCTTTTATGATGTTTTATATAAAATATGCCATTTTTTCCCCTAACATTTTGGTATTCTCACATAATACGCGCTTTTGGTAATGTTCTGTTTCTCCAGAGAGAGTGCTATTCATGTGTTTAGCGTTTTGGTATCTAAGAAGCTGAAAAAAAAACGTTAATAATACACGTTTCTATTTTTTTTTTTTCGTTTCCCATATTGGGTATTTTGCATGCATTTTTACCGTTTTGGTATCTAAGAAGCAGAAACACACCCAAAATGCATATTTTCGATAATGTTAATTTGTTGTCCAATAAGTCTTTTTTTTTTTTTTCAGCGTTTTCTGCCTAGTACGTTCATAAACACCCAAATGACACGTTTCTGATAACCTCGTCTCGTTACCTTATATAGGGTACTTTGCATATATTTTAACGTTTTCGTACTTAACAAGACACGTTTTGGTACTTAACAAAAAAACACTCAAAACATACGTTTTTGGTAATAATGGTATGTTTCACCAGAAAGAGTGTTTAGTAAGCGTTTTATAGTTTTTGTACATAAAAAGTTAAAATTCACAAAGAAAATTTTGATGAAAATATCTTCTTTTCCACGCTTTTTAGCATTTTGGTATGTAAGAAGCCGAAACGTAGCCAGAAGACACGTTTTTGTAAATTTTCTTTTCTTTTCCCATGTAGGCTGCTTTCGCATTTTCGTATTTTGGTACCTGAGAAGCCCAAAAACACTCATAGTAAACGTTTTTTCTTTTTTTTAATGCTGTTATTATTATTCTAAATGAAGAATGCTATATGGAAAAGCGTGCTTTGTATCCATTTTGGCATTTTGGTCCGAATCATGATATACTTTTTTTTTTTTTCGTAATATCGTTGTGTTTCTCCATATAGAGTGGTAATTATATTTCTTATAAACACTCAATAAACACTCAACTCACTCTTCTTATAAACACTCAAAGACACGTTTCTTGTAATATTGTGTAGTATATACGGTGCTTTATATGCATATTGGCGTTTTGATAACTAAGAACCTCAAAAATACTCAAGACACACGTTTTTCGTAATGTTCATCTGTTACTCCAAAAAGGGTATTTAATATACTTTTTAGCGTTTTTGTACGAAGGAAGAACGATTTTGATAAAATAGTTTTGTTCTCTAATATAGAGTGATTAATATGGTCTTTTAGCTTTTTTCCTCGTAAGAAGCAGAAAAATCATTCAAAATACAAGTTTTTGGTAATGTTTTACTTTCCAATGAACGGTGGTTTAAATACATCATTACGTTTTGTTACCTAAGAAGCTCAAAACACTCATATTATACGTTCTTAGCAGTTGTTCTCACTCTTTTTATTGGGTGATCTGAATGTATTTTAGCGTTTTCATAATAATCGGTCTTAATTAATGATTTTGGTAATATGGTTCTGTTTCTTCGTTTTCATAAGTAACCAGAATCGCCCATAATAATCGCTCATAATTAATGATTTTGGTAATGTAGTTCTGTTTCTCCACATAGAGTGCTATTCATGTGTTTTACTGTTTTGGTACAGAAGAAACTGAAAATCACTCATAAAATACCTTTCTGTCAATATTTTGTTTTATTTTTGCATATTGGGTTCTTTGCATGCATTTTTTTTGCAATTTTGATAACTAACAAGCTCATAACACTCAAAAGACACGTTTTTCATATTGTTACTTTGTTTTTACCATTTCTCGTGTTTTCCATATTTTTTTTACGTATTCTTGCCAAATGCCAAACGACACATTTCCTGTAATATTGTGTCGTTACATCATATAGGGTGCTATATGCATATTGGCGTTTTGATTCTTAACAACTTCGAAAAATACTCAAAACACGTTTTTGATAATGTTGATCTATTTTTTTTTCTAGAAAGATACTTCTGTATTCGTTTTTGCATTTTTGTACGAAAGTAGCTCAAAACTCTCAAAAGACACGATTTTGATGAACTTGATTTGTTTTCCAATATAACATGTTTTCCATGCCCTTTAGCGTTGTGGTAAGAAGCTAAAAAAAAAAAAAACACTCAAAATTCACGTTTTTATAATGTTGTTTTCTTTTCTCATACAGGGTGCTTTCAATGCACTTTAGCGTTTTGGTATCTAACAAACTGAAAACACTCGTATTACAAGTTTTTTGCATTTTTTTTTTTTTTATTCTTATCATAGAGTGCTTTCTATGAATTTTTCCCTTTTGGTCCTTAACATAGTAGTAATCAGTCATGATATACGTTTTTTTATATTTTTTTTTATCCACAATATTGTTTTGTTTATCCACAAAATGTTATATTCATATGTTTTAGTGTTTCGGTACCTAAGAAGGTGAAAAAAACTCATAATACACTTTTTTTTTATTAGTATCGTTTCGTTAATCATAACAAGTACTTTGCCTGCATTTGAAGCGTTTTGGAAATAACAAACTCTCAAAATACACGTTTTCTATAGTGTTGTTCTGTTTCTCCAGAAAGAGTGTTTTGTAGGCGTTTTAGCGTTTTTTACGTAAAAAGTAAAAAAAACAATTAAATGACACGTTTTCGATAAAGTTATATATATATATATATATATATATATATATATATATATATATATATATATATATATATATATATATATATATATATATATATATATATATATATATATATATATATATATACCATACAGGGTGCTATGCATGCATTTTGGAGTTTTGATACCTAACATGCTGAAAACCACACAAAAACGCATTTTGAATGTTATTCTGTTTCTCAAGAAAGGATGTTTTGTACGGGTTATTCTTGGAAAGAAGTTTAAAAACACAAAAAGAGAATACTTTCATAGTATTGTTTTCTAATGTAGTGTATTTTTCATGTTTTTTTTTTTTTTTCGATTTGGTACGTAAGAAGCTGGAAAAAAAAAAATCACTCGAAATACACGTTTTTGATAATGTTGTTTGCTTTTACCATAAAGAATGCTTTACATGCACTTTAACGTCTTGTTACAAGCCCAAAATTACATTATATTACACGTTTTTAGCATTACAGTTCGGATTCTTCTTATAGAGTGTTTTTGTATGCGTTTTGGTCCTTAACATTGTTGTAATCACTTATAATACACATTTTTGGTAATGTTGTTCTTTAAGTATTTTAGTGTTTTGGTACCTAAAACGCTTAAAACATTCATAATACACGTTTCTGTACTTTGCATACATTTTCGCGTTTTGATACCTAACAAGCTGAAAAACTCTCAAAACTCATGTTTTCCAATGTAGTGTATTTTGCATTTTTTTTTTTTTTTCGGTTTGGTACGTAAGAAGGTGGAAAAAAAAATCACTCGAAATACACGTTTTTGATAATGTTGTTTGCTTTTACCATAAAGAATGCTTTGCATGCACTTTAACGTCTTGTTACAAGCCCAAAATTACATTATATTACACGTCTTTAGCATTACAGTTCGGATTCTTCTTATAGGGTGTTTTTGTATGCATTTTGGCGTTTTGGTCCTTAACATGGTTGTAATCACTTATAATACACATTTTTGGTAATGTTGTTCTTTAAGTATTTTAGTGTTTTGGTACCTAAAACGCTTAAAAACATTCATATTACGCATTTCTGTACTTTGCATACATTTTCGCGTTTTGATACCTAACAAGCTGAAAAACTCTCAAAACTCATGTTTTTGTTAATATATATATATATATATATATATATATATATATATATATATATATATATATATATATATATATATATATATATATATATATATATATATATATATATATATATATATATATATATATATATATATATATATATATATATATATATATATATATATATATATATATATATATATATATATATATATATATATATATTAACAAAAACATTTTTTTTCTGTTTGTTCAGAAAGGCTATATTTTATGCGTTTTAGCATTTGTACGAAACATTTGTACTCAAATCATTTGTACTCAAAACACACAGTTTTCATTAATTTGTTTTTGTTTTCTAATATAACGTATTTTCCATGCTTTTAAGTGTTTTAGTAGGAAAGAATCTGTAAAGTACTCAAAAGACACGTTTTTGGTAATGTTTTCTTTTCTTTGCATGCACTTTATCTTCTTGCTACCTAACAAGCCAAAAAACACTCATATTACACTTTTTTAGCATTTTTGTTCTAATTCATTTTATAGGGTGCTTTGTAGGCGTTTTGACGTTTTATTCCATAACTTGGTGTTAATCACTCATAATACACGTGTTTCGTAATATCGTTATGTTTCTCTATATAGAGTGTTGTTCATGTGTTTTAGTGTTTTGGTCCCTGTTAAATCTGAAATAACCTCAATAGTCTTAATTTTATGAGTGTTGTTCTAGTTTCTTAAGTCTCCCTCAAAATGGACGGCCAAGCTCTCGTTTTCGTTTACTGTCACATAGTCACGTTCCTATAATGTGCTAGTATTTCTTGCTGTTGTGTTTCTAGTCCTAAATAAGGGGCTTTAGCCAAGGAAAAGAACTTTAGTAATTTATGTTCATAAGTATTACATTTACTAAGTATAAGTTTATAAGTCAAAACTCATTGTGTGATAGTTTTTGTAGTTTTGTAAGAATGTACTGAGAAATGAAGAATTAGAGCTGTTGACAAACATGATGGCGTCTCACTTAGCCCTAGAATCTTCTCCTATTTCCGAGTTCTGCACGATGGAGAAATAGACATTCTTCATTTTGGTGCCCAGACCCAGGAAAGCAAATACCTAAGTTCAAGATTTAGACAAGTTTGTGCAGTGACAACGAAATGGAGAAGCTTAAGAAGAAGAGAACGGCGTGTAGGGGCTGGGTGACGAAGAACCTCACAAGCTCTCTCAGAGGTGCTAGCTCAGCCCACTCCCACCCTTAGTGAAATGGAGTACGCCATTCAAGAGTTTGACAAAAGACTAACCAAGTTAGATGAAGTACAAGAAGAACTAGAAGGTGAAGTCGAAGCTGAAGAACTGGACCAAGAATTAGATGAAGCTCACGCCTTCAGACAAGAAAGTATGAAACCTAGACTTCTAGCTGAGGACAAGATAAGAAAGTTAGCAGCAGCAGCACCAGGTGGGTCTCCAGTTCCAAGTAGTGTAAGTGGATCTCAAGACTCAGAAGCTGTGAATGTGAAGTTACCTAAATTGGAGCTGCCAAAGTTCAGCGGTGAAATCACACAATGACAGTCCTTTTGGGACCAGTTCAACTCCCACATTAATGCTACTAACCTTCCAGTAATTAGAAAGTTTACATATTTGTTGTCTTTACTGGAGGGGGATGCCAAGAGTGTGGTCAAGGGGTTGGCACATACCAGTGAGAATTATCAAGTTGCCTGTGACTTACTGAAAGACCGCTATGGGAAGCCAGAAAGAATTATTTTTGCACACGTCCAGGCCTTGCTTTGTGGTCATGTCAACCTTAATCAAAATGGAACAAAGAGTGTTGCTCAACTATGGAAGTTGCGCGATGAAATCCTAACACACATTCGTAGTTTAGAAGCTTTAGGTGTCAGTGGGAAGCAGTGTGAAGTGTTTCTCACCCCTATTATCCTGTCTCGTCTACCCAATGAACTGAGGCTAGAATGGGCCAGGGATGGGGATGGACACGAAAGTGATTTGGAGTGGCTGTTACAATTCCTTCACAAAGAAATATCAAGATTGGAAAGATCTGAAGCCTTTAAGGGTAAGAAAAGCATTAGTGACGAAAGGAAAGAAAGTAAAGGTTCTAAGGAAAAGGTATACTCAGCTGCAGCCCTCCATGCTTCTTCAAAACAAGAAAGCTCTCTCTGCTCTTTTTGTAGTAAAAGGCATAAGTCGGAGAATTGTTTTGCTGTGTTAAAGTTAGATGGTAAGGAGCGAGATGAGAAGATAAAAGGTTTGGGTCTCTGTTTCAAGTGCTTAAACAGTGGACATATGTCAAGAGAATGTAAGTCCCACATAAAGTGTACAAAATGTAATGGTACTCACAATGTACTTATGTGTGTCGTAAAGTTAGAACCAAGTTTAAAAAAGGAAGAATATAAAGAAAGTAAAAGTAGTGACACTAGTGCCAAACCTGAGAATGTAGTACTTCTGTCTGGACAGGGTAGTAACTGCACTATTTTACAGACCGCAAAGGTCCAAGTAAGCACAGGAGATGGTAATGTTGTAGTAGCTAAGGTTATGTTTGATAATGGTGCAGATAGAACCTATGTCAGCAGTAGTTTTGTGAAAAAGTGTAAGCCACAATGGGTCACTAGTACACCTATACTGTACTCTAGTTTTGGAGGTCACAGTGCTGGAAAGAATGAACATAGAAATGTTTATAGTTTAAAGTTATGGAATTCTGAAAGAAAAGTTGTACCCATTATTGCAGCTGAAATACCTAAAATATGTCAGCCTTTAGTGAGACCTGTTGTACCCAATGCAGTGCTTAATTCATTTTCTCATGTTGCATTAGCAGATGATTATCAGCAGGACTCTCCTCTTGAAGTTGATATCTTGATTGGATTAGACTTCTATTGGACATTGATTTCACCTACAGATGCCATTCAACTGAATAGTGTTGTAGCCATGAAGTCTGTCTTTGGGTATGTACTATCTGGTAAGATATCTGAGTGTGCTCCCACACCCTCTGAGTACTCTGCTCCACAACTGTTATGTATTTCCAGTGTTTCAGATGTTGATTTAAGAAGATTTTGGGATCTGGAAACTGTAGGGATTAAGCCTAAGGAAGTTGTAGAAAGTTACAGTGATGCCAGAGTACACAGAGAATTTGAGAGTACAGTGCAGTTTGTGGATGGCCGATATGAGGTCACTCTACCATGGAAAGATGAATTTGCTAAAGATAGGCTTATGAACAATGAAGGTTAAGTCAGAAAGAGGTTAAGTAAGTTAATGGTTAAGTTGGATAAGGACAAAGATCTAAAGAAAGAGTATCAAAAGGTGTTTGATAGTTATGAGTCTGATCTCATAATAGAAGAAGTACCAAGTGAAGAAGTATCAGGTGTGAGTCCCGTGTACTACATGCCACACCGTCCAGTAGTGAAGTTGAGCAGTACAAGTACTAAAGTAAGACCAGTTTTTGATGCCTCTGCCACTGGTTACAATGGTGTGTCATTGAATGACTGTTTGCTGTCTGGCCCATCGCTCAACCCGGACTTGGTTGAGGTACTCATCCGCTTCCGTCGTTGGCCCTTTGCCATAACAGCAGAAATAACTAAAGCATTTTTGCAAGTAAGTGTTCAAAAGAATGACAAAGATGTTCATAGATTTTTGTTACCAAGAGAGGATGGTACGGTGCGGCACATGCAATTCACACGTGTACCCTTTGGTAACACAGCTAGTCCCTTTCTGTTAAATGCTACTATCAAACATCATTTGGACAAGTATCCAGAAACAAGTGTAATACAAGAACTGACGTCTAACATGTACACAGATAATTGGTTAAGTGGTGCAGATTCAGTTGTAGAGGCATCTGAAAAATTCTGTAAAGCACGTAGTAATTTAGCTGATGCTAGTATGGATCTTACAAAGCTTGTGTCAAATGGTCTCTTGATTACATCCAAGTCCCATGACCAGTACCTTGTAAGTGGAGATGAACCTAATACTGTGTTAGGGCTGAAGTGGTGTAATTCACAGGATACATTCTCTTTTGTTGCCATTAACCCAGACACCAGTGTTGAAATAGCCTCTACAAAGCGGAGCATACTTAGTGTTATTGCCAAAATCTTTGACCCTTTAGGATTAATTAGCCCCTTTGTCATGTACGGCAAAATTCTCTTTCAAGAACTCTGGAAACTAAATGTAAGTTGGGATGAAGAGATGCCTTCAGATTTGAAGTCAAAGTTTCAGAAATGGCTTCTTAGTAGTCAATGCCTCAAATCATTTCATGTAAACAAATGCTATTTTCCAGAGCTATCTTGGGGGGAGCTACGCAATGTAGAGCTACATGGGTTTGGTGATGCATCAGAGAAGGGCTATGGAGCATGTGTATACTTGCGGGTAACCTTAGAGGACAATTCATCTAAGGTATCGTTAGTAGCTTCCAAGTCAAGAGTCGTTCCCATAAAGACTGTTACCTTGCCAAGATTAGAGATAATGGGAGCTCTTTTGTGTTCAAGACTGGTGGACTTTGTTAAGACTTCCCTTAAGTTAGATAGTAACACTCAAGTTGTGTGTTGGACAGATTCCACTATTGCCCTGTCATGGATACATGACATGTTTGGGTTTAGTATGCTAACAAACACCCCTTGTCATCATAAGGAAGGTAGTACCTTAGTCAGTGATACGAAGGAAACGAGCACCAAAAGTACTGTCTGTCTCAGTGTTCAAGGAGAACCAGAATCTCCTTTCATAGACTTAAACAAGTACAGTGATCTGAGTAAGACTCTAAGGGTTACAGCTTATGTTTTAAGGTTTATTAACAACTGTAGAAATGTGAAGAATAAGTTGAAAGGCTCCATCACTACTGAAGAGATTGATTTGGCTAAATTGAAGATGATTTATCTCATCCAACGAGAAGAATTCTCTGATGAAATAAAGACCCTTATGAATAATAAACCTATTCCTCAAGTTAAGCAAATTGGACCCATTCATAGACGATAAGGGACTGTTAAGAATCAAAGGCCGTCTTAAGTTTTCAGACTTAGATTATGACACTAAACATCCTGTTATAATACCCAAGGGTCCTCTTGCCAAGCTTTTGATAAGATTTCAACATAAATTTCTGAAGCATGCAGGTGTTGACACTGTCATTTCATCTCTAAGGACCAACTTTTGGATCATAGGAGTGAGAAGACTAGCTAAGACAGTAGTGATGGAGTGTTTAAGCTGCCGTTGTCTTGATTCTAGACCATGCAGCCAACCTGTGGCTCCATTACCTAAGGAAATAGTGACATCTGCTCCACCTTTCAGTGTCACTGGACTAGATTTTGCTGGCCCTTTGTTTTGTGCTGATTATCCTAGTAACAAGTTTTATGTTCTCTTGTTCACTTGAGGTGTTACAAGAGCCATTCATCTAGAACTCACAGAGTCACTATCCTTGTCTGACTGCCTCTTAGCTATAAGAAGATTTGTTGCTAGGAGAGGCTTACCTAGTATCATGTACTCAGATAATGCAAAGACTTTCATAGCTGCTCAAACTGAAGTACAGAAGGTATATGGTCATCTAGCCCCCAAATGGAAATTTATAGTCCCTCGGTCTCCTTGTTGGGGTGGCTGGTGGGAAAGACTCATTAGGCCAGTTAAACTTGCCTTAAGAAAGACTCTGAACCAAAATTATGTAAGTAAGACTGAATTAGAAACCATACTAGTAGAAATAGAGTCATCCATCAATTCAAGACCCTTGACCTATGTGAGTGACGATCCTGACTCCTCTCAGTATCTTACCCCCTCACATTTCCTCCTAGGTAGGGTGCCTCACAGTAAACCCTCACAGGATTTAGAACCACGTATAGTAACTTCCAAGGATTTGACAGAGAGGGAGGCTAGAACATTTTTGGAAAGTCTGGAGTAATAATTATATAACCAATTTACCTCAAGTTGTCAAAGGATTCACTCATAATTGTAGTTTGTCTAAGGGTGATCTTGTGTTGATCAAGGAGGATAACATTCCAAGACTGAAATGGCCTCTTGGAGTTATAACTGATGTTTTTCATGGTAAAGATGGACTTGTAAGAAGTGTAAGGTTAAAAACAAGTAAGGGAGAGATTACTAGGCCTATCCAACGGTTGTTTAACTTAGAAGTAACTAGATCTGATGACATTGATCTCTCTTGTAGGCCTATGATCTATAATAACCCTGATGTTAATGGAAATTCATGTGATGAGGACACCAGTTTGTCTGTGGATACTGTTAGTGATGATAATGTGATTTCTAAGACTAGATCTGGTAGAATAATCAAGGTTCCTGCTAAGTTAGACTTATAAGATGATGAAGTGAAGATTGTAATATGTGTCATTAAGTTTAAGTTTAAGGATTTTTGTAAGATTTACATATATATTCTTAAGATAGGTGGCTTTAACGCCTCCTATGGGGGGAGAATGTTAAATCTAAAATAACCTCAATAGTCTTAATTTTATGAGTGTTGTTCTAGTTTCTTAAGTCTCCCTCAAAATGGACGGCCAAGCTCTCGTTTTCGTTTACTGTCACATAGTCACGTTCCTATAATGTGCCAGTATTTCTTGCTGCTGTGTTTCTAGTCCTAAATAAGGGGCTTTAGCCAAGGAAAAGAACTTTAGTAATTTATGTTCATAAGTATTACATTTACTAAGTATAAGTTTATAAGTCAAAACTCATTGTGTGATAGTTTTTGTAGTTTTGTAAGAATGTACTGAGAAAGGAAGAATTAGAGCTGTTGACAAACATGATGGCGTCTCACTTAGCCCTAGAATCTTCTCCTATTTCCGAGTTCTGCACGATGGAGAAATAGACATTCTTCAGTCCCTAAGTAGCTGAAAAACACTCATAATATACGTTTCTGTTGAAGTCTTTTTGTTTTCTATAATGGGTACTTTGCATGTTTATCGTTTTGGTACCTAACAAAAAACATTCAACATACACGATAATGTTTATTTGTTTTCCCATATAGGGTGTTTTCCATGCTTTATAGCGTTTTGGTGCCTAATCCGGTCATAAACACCTGAATGCCACGTTTTTGGTAATGTCGTCTCGTTACCCAATATGGAGTGCATGAATTTTGACGTTTTGATACCTAAGAAGGTCAAAAACATTCAACACACATATTTTTGCTTATGTTCATCTGTTTTTTCAGAAACGTTTTAGTGTTATTGTAAGAAAGAGGCTATCAAAAAAAAGACATGATTTTCATGAACTTGTTTCGTTTTCCAGTATGTTTTGTTTTCCATGGTTATTAGCTCTTTGGTACGTAAAAAGCTGAAAGGCCTTCAAAATACACGCTTTTTGTTAATGTTGTTCACTTATCCCATGAAGCGTGTTTGCATGCAGTTTAGAGTTTTGGTACCTAACAAGCTGAAAAAAAGTCATAAGTTTAAAGACATTTTTTTTTTCTTCTTCTTCTTCTTCTTCTTCTTCTTCTTCTTCTTCTTCTTCTTTTTCTTCTTCTTTTTTTTTTCTTCTTCTTCTTCTTCTTCTTCTTAAAGGAGGCTTTTCTATCATATTAAAATACATATAATTTCTAATTATATGTATTTAATCGTTTTGGTCCATAACATAATGGTAATCAGTCACGATACATGTTTTTGATAATGTCGTTCTCTTTCTCTATATTGATTGATATTGATGGGTTTTAGCGTTTTGGTGCCTAAGAAGCTGAAAAAAAACACTCACAATACGGAAGCTAAAAAAGAAAAAAAAAAAAAAAAAATACATAAATAAAGAACGCGATATTGATAAACATGTTTTGTTTTCCAGTATAATATTTTTCTCATGCTTTTCAACGTTTTGGTACGTAAGAAGATAAAAACAGCCAAAGGATGCTTTGCATACACATTACATACATACACATGCATACACATTTACAACCTAACGACCTAAAAAAATAATTTTTTCATTTTTTTTTTTTTCTTCTTCTTATGGGGATCTTTGTATGCATTTCAGCGTTTTGTTCTTTAAAATGATGGCAATTACTCACAATACACGTTTTTGGTAAAATGTTTTTTGTTTATCCATATAAAGTCGTATTCATGTGATTTAGCGTTTTGGTACCTTTAAAGCTGAAGAAAAAAAAACTTTCATAATTTGTGTTTTGGTACCTAACAACCTCAAGGCACACAAGATACACGTTATTTATAATGTTATGTTTCTCCGTAAAGGGTGTTTTGCATGTGTTTTTACGTTTTCTTGAGTAAAGAAGCTCAAAAACACTTTTTGGTAATATTGTTCATTTTTCCATAAAGAGAGGTTTGAATGCTCATTATGTTTTAGTACGTTAGAAGCCCAGCAACACTTATAGTACACGTTTTTAGCATTGTTGTCCTGATTATTCTTATTGGGTGCTTCGCATGCATTTTGGCGTTTTCGTCCTTACCAGTTTGGTGATCACTCATAATACGCGTTTTTAGTAATATTGTTCTCTTTCTATATATAGATTGCTATTCATGTATTTTAGCGTCTAGGCAACTTAAAAAAACCTCATACGTTTCTGTTAGTATCGTTTCAATTCCCATTTTGGGAACTGCATACATTTATTTTTTTTGCGTTTTGGTACTTAACAAGCTCAAAAAAAAAAAAAAAAAAAAATCAAAAGACACGTTTTTGATATTGTTACTTTGTTTTCCTATATAAGATGTTTTCCATACTTTTTATCGTTTTGGTGTACAATATGCTCATTAACACCCAAATGACACAAATATGATAATATAATCTTATTACCAAATATGGGGTGATGGTGTAAGAAGCATGCATTTTTGCGTTTCGATAAATAACAAGCTCAAAATCACTCAAAACACAATTTGAAGTATTTGTAATGATATTTGTAATGTTCCTTTTCTCTAGAAAGGATGTTTTGTATGCGTTTTAGCGCTTTTATACGAGTACGTAAAACCTCAGAAAAAAAAAGCGATTTTGAAGGACTTGTTTTGTTTTCCAATATTACTTGTTTTCCATGCAATTTATTTATTTATTTTTTTATACCTAAAATGCTGAATAGCACTCAAAAGACTCGTTTTTGGTAATGTTTTTTTTTTTTTTTTTCATATAAGGTGCTTTATAGGCACTTTAGCTTTTTGGAACCTAGAATATTACACGTTTTTATCATTGTTGTTCTAATCATTCTTATAGGGTGCTTTGCATGCATGCTGGGGTTTTGATATTATGATAGAGAACTACCTTAAGACTTATTGTGAATATAATTATAATTTTCGAGGTACCAGAGAGGAAAATAACAGTTAATTATGGGTAATGACTGCTATTGTTTTTAGTGGGGAACTGCCGCGGTGGAGTTAATTTGGTGTATTTAATATGGGAATTGGAAACTTTGATGTCTACTTGGTACATCTGACGGTTTTGGCTGGCAGAAGCAGATCGGGACTGGTGGTGGTGGTGCAGATTGTGCTTCCCGCACCTAACACGGGACTTACTCTAAGGTGTTGTATGTTAAGTTAGTTTGCTCAAGTGTAGGGTCTGGCTGGAGTTTTTCTATCTAGAGTTATTTAGCATTTTGTGTACTTGTAACAGGATTAGGTATATTGGTGGTAAATTGCTTTACTTAAGCTGTGCCTGTGATGCCTGTTGGCAGTTGGTGATACCGGGTTTAGGCGTGACTGCATGAATCGCGAGTAATGGTGATAGTGTTTTGTGTTTTTCCATATATTAGGTTAAAGATATTAGGTGTAAGTGTTCTCTATACATTTAATTATATATAGATAAAAAAAAAAAACTCACGTTTGTTGTGTTATCTCCTGAGTCTTACTGAAATAATGAAGATTGGAGTGTGAGCCGAACCTAGGTAAAGATTTTGTCTGGTTTCGTGTCTGTGCGCCTGTCCACCCTCGTTAGGAGGAGTGATGGCGTAACAATATATATTTCGGTAATCACTCATAATAAATGTTTCTGGTAATGTTGATTTGTTTCTCCATGAATTGTGCTATTTGTGTGTTTTTGTAGCTAAGAAGCTGAAAAGGTTAAGTACTAAAACGTGTCTTGTTAAGTACCAAAACGTTAAAATATATGCAAAGTACTCTATATAAGGTAATGAGACGAGACTACCAGAAACGTGTCATTTGGGTGTTTGAGCGTATTAGGCAGGAAAACGCTGAAAAAAAAGCATGAAAAACACGACTTATTGGAAAACAGATTAACATTATCAAAAATATGCATTTTGGATGTGGTTCTGTTTGTTAGGTACCAAAATGGTAAAAATGCATGCAAAATACCCAATATAGGAAACGAAAAAAAAAAAAGTATTATTATTATTATTTTTTTTTTAGCTTCTCAGATACCAAAACGCTAAAACACATGAATAGCACTCTCTCTGGGGAAACAGAACATTACCAAAAACGTGTATTATGTGAGATTGCCAACATGTTAGGGACATAAACGACATATTGCATATAAAACACCGTAAAAGAAGAATCAGATCAACAATGCTGGAAACGTGTAATATGAGTGTATTTGATATTATTATGTACCAAAATGCAAAAAAGAAAAAAAAATGCTTGGAAAGTATCCATTATGGGAAACAAAACGATATGAATAGAAGCGTGTAATATGATTTTTTTTTTTTTCCATCTTCGTAGCTACCAAAACGCTAAAACACATAATTCCACTTTACATGGTTACACAGATTTTCTAAAAGGTCTATTATGAACGATTACCATCATGTTACGGACCAAAACGGAAAATAATGCATACAAAGTAGCCGATAAGAAAAATCTGAACAACAATGCTAAAAACGTGTAATATGATTTTTTTTTTCAGCTTAAGTACCAAAACGCTAAAGTGTATACAAAGCATATTTTATGGAAAAAAAGGAGTATTACAAAAAAAGAAAGTGCTTTGTTTGATTTTCAGCTTCTTAGACACATTATAATGAAAAAATAAATAAAAATCTAAGTGTTTTTGAACTTCTTTCGTACAAAAACGTTAAAACACACACAAAACACCCTTTCTGAAGAGGTAGCACAACATTACCAAAAATGTGTCTTTTAAGTGTTTTTGAACTTTTTAGGTATCTAAACGCCCAAATGCATGGAAAGCACCCGATATGAGGTAATAAGACGATATTGCATGAAACGTCTTATTTGGGTGGTTATGAACATATTAGGCATAAAAAAAGCTAAAAAGCATGATAAATATCTTATATTAAAAAAAAATTAACATTTTCGAAAATTTGTATATTGAGTGCTTTTATTATTTATTTATTTATTTATTTATTTTACTTATTTATTTTCTTTTCTTACGTGCCAAAATAGTAATGTACTCAATTTAGGAAACGAAAATATATTAACTGACACGTGTATTATGTTTTTTTTTTCATCTTCTTAGGCACGAAAACGATAAAATACATGAATAGTACTGTATATAGGGAAACAGAACATTACGAAAAACCTGTATCACGAGTGATTACCGTCATCTTAGGGGCAAAACGCAAAAATTAATATGAATCACCCTATGAGAAAAATCATATCAACGATGTTAAAAACGTGTAATATAAGCGTTTTTCGGCTTGTCAGATACCGAGATACTAAAGTGCATGCAAGGCACCCTATATGTGTTAAAGAAAACAATATATCGAAAAAATTGTTTTTTTTTTCGTGCTTTTCAGCTTCATACGTACAAAAATGCTAAATAGAATGGAAAAGACGTTATATTGGAAAAAAAAAAAAAAACAGCTTTATAAAAATCGTATATTTTCAATGTTTTTGAGCTTCTTACGTAAAAAAATGGTAAAACGCGGAGAAAAGACTCTTTCTGAAGAAATAGAACAAAATAATTTTTTTGTGTGTGTTTTTGTTAAGTACCAAAACGCCAAAATATATACAAAGAACCTTGTATCCCTATATATATATATATATATATATATATATATATATATATATATATATATATATATATATATATATATATATATATATATATATATATATATATATATATATATATATATATATATATATATATATATATATATATATATATATATATTGGAAAGCGAAACATTATCGAAAACGTGACTTTTTAGTGTTCTGAGATTATATACGCACCAAAAAAAAAAAGGACATATGCAAAAAATCCTCTCCGGTAAAACAGAACATTATGAAATATGTGTTTTCTTAATTTTATTTTATTCTATTTTATTTTATTCATTTATTATTTATTATTATTATTATTATTATTTTTTTTTTTTGGTGTCTGAGCGTTTACAGCTTCTTAGCTATCAAAATGGAAAATGTGTTTGCGAAGTACCTAATATCGGAAACGAAGCGATATTAACAAAAACATGAATTACGATTTTTTTTTTTTTTACAGTTTTTAGGTATCAAAATGATAAAACACATAAATAGCACTCTATATGGAGAAACCGAACAACATTACCAAAAACTTGGATCACCACCATCTTAGGGACAAAACACCAAAATGCATACAAAGCACCCTATAAGAAGAATCGTAAAAAGAAATCCTATCCTATAGAATCCTAAAAAAAAAAAAAAAAAAAACGTGTAATATTAGTGTATTAGTGTATTATATATATATATATATATATATATATATATATATATATATATATATATATATATATATATATATATATATATATATATATATATATATATATATATATATATATATAAAGAGGAGGCAGTAGACACCTGCCGAAACGATAATTACTCCCAGTGAGGTCTAAAGCACTGTTCATGGTGTGCTGTGAACTATCATTAAACACAGCTGTGACCTCACTGAACGTTTCCCTTTGTGTCTCACAACACAAGGGGGCAGTCACAGCCTGCCCTCTAAAGACAACTCTCTTCCTCCACACGAAACTACAAGCACCTAATAACACACACACCCTTCACTCAAAAATTTTAAACTCATGGCGACTCCTACACCAGCCTCGGAGTCCCCATCTGGGGAGGGGACCATAAATGTCCCCAGGTCGGACTGCCTTTCCGTCGACGACCCTAAGTGTCTTGACACCCCCCTCAACTTTTTCTTCATTAACTTCTGCAACATTCGCGGTCTAAGATCTAATTTTCAATCTGTAGAACACCACCTCTCCTCTTCTAAACCTCATCTTCTTTTCCTCACTGAAACTCAGGTGTCTGAGGCAACTGACAGTAGCCCCTTTTCTGTTTCCTCCTACTTTCTCTATCCTCATTTTCGATCCAAAGCTGGATGCTGCGTTTATGTGCGCAATGACTTAACCTGCTCTCGTGCCCACGCTCTTGAATCTTCCGAGTTTTCCACCATCTGGCTACGACTACAGAGTCATTCTCATACTAAATTTATCTGTGCTGTATACCTCTCTCCTAACTCCTCTGACTATAAGAAATTCTTTGACTACTTAACTTCCAAAGTGGAGCACATTCTGATCCTCTTCCATTTTGCAGAGACCTCCATTCTTGGAGACTTCAATGTTCACCACCAGCTTTGGCTTTCCTCTCCCTTCACTGACCATCCTGGTGAACTAGCCTACAACTTTGCTATCCTCCATGACCTAGAGCAATTGGTGCAACACCCTACTCGTATTCCTAACCGTCTTGGAGATACGCCCAACATTCTTGACCTTTTCCTGACCTCTAATCCTTCTGCTTATGTTGTCACCCTTTCTTTTCCGTTGGGCTCCTCCGATCACAATCTCATATCTTTATCTTGTCCTATCACTCCAATCCCTCCTCAGGATCCCCCTAAGCGAAGGTGGTTCTGGCGTTTTGCCTCTGCTAATTGGGGGGACCTGAGGAGGTATTTTGCTGATTTTTCTTGGAATGACTACTGCTTCCGTGTCAGAGACCCGTCTTTGTGTGCTGAGCGCATAACAGAGGTGATAGTGTCTGGCATGGAGGCGTACATTCCTCACTCTTTTTCTCGTCCTAAACCTTCTAAACCTTGGTTTAACACAGCTTGTTCTCGTGCTATACATGATAGAGAGGTGGCCCACAAAAGGTACTTAAGCCTTCCATCACCAGAATCCCATGCACTTTATATTTCTGCCCGGAACCATGCCAAGTCTGTTCTCCAACTAGCCAAAAACTCCTTCATTAACAAAAAAATGTCAAAACCTTTCAAGATCTGACTCCCTTCGTGATTTCTGGCATCTAGCCAAAAAATATTTCCAATAACTTTGCTGCTTCTTCTTTCCCTACTCTATTTCAACCAGATGGCACCACTGCTATCACATCTATTTCTAAAGCTGAACTCTTTGCTCAAACCTTTGCTAAAAACTTTACCTTGGACGATTCTGGGCTTGTTCCTCCCTCTCCTCCACCCTCTGACTACTTCATGCCACCTATTAAAATTCTTCGCAATGATGTTTCCCATGCCCTCGCTGGCCTAAACCCTCGGAAGGCTTATGGACCTGATGGGGTCCCTCCTATTGTTCTCCGAAACTGTGCCTCCATGCTTGTACCTTGCCTAGTCAAACTCTTTCAGCTCTGTCTGTCAATATCTACCTTTCCTTCTTGCTGGAAGTTTGCCTACTTTCAACCTGTTCCTAAAAAGTGTGACCGCTCTAATCCCTCAAACTACCGTCCTATTGCTTTAATTTCCTGCTTATCTAAAGTTTTTGAATCTATCCTCAACAGGAAGATTCTTAAACATCTATCACTTCACAACCTTCTATCTGATCGCCAGTATGGGTTCCGTCAAGGCCTCTCTACTGGTGATCTTCTGGCTTTCCTTACTGAGTCTTGGTCATCCTCTTTTAGAGACTTTGGTGAAACTTTTGCTGTTGCCTTGGACATATCAAAAGCCTTTGATAGAGTCTGGCACAAAGCTTTGATTTTCAAACTACCCTCCTACGGTTTCTATCCTTCTCTCTGTAACTTCATCTCAAGTTTCCTTTCTGACCGTTCTTTTGCTGCTGTGGTAGACGGTCACTGTTCTTCTCCTAAATCTATTAACAGTGGTGTTCCTCAGGGTTCTGTCCTGTCACCCACTCTCTTCTTATTATTCATTAATGATCTTCTAAACCAAACTTCTTGTCTTATCCACTCCTATGCTGATGATACCACCCTGCACTTTTCCACGTCTTTTCATAGACGTCCAACCTTTCAGGAGGTAAACATATCACGCAGGGAAGCCACAGAACGTCTGACTTCTGATCTTTCTAAAATTTCTGATTTGGGCAGAGCAAACTTGGTATTGTTCAATGCCTCAAAAACTCAATTCCTCCATCTATCAACTCGACACAACCTTCCAGACAACTATCCCCTCTTCTTCAGTGACATTCAACTGTCCCCCTCTTCTACACTGAATATCCTCGGTCTGTCCTTTACTTATAATCTGAACTGGAAACTTCACATCTCATCTTTAGCTAAAACAGCTTCTATGAAGTTAGGTGTTCTGAGACGTCTCCGCCAGTTTTTCTCACCCCCCCAGCTGCTAACTCTGCACAAGGGCCTTATCCGTCCATGTATGGAGTATGCTTCACATGTCTGGGGGGGGTTCCACTCATACTGCTCTTCTAGACAGGGTGGAATCAAAAGCTTTTCGTCTCATCAACTCCTCTCCTCTAACTGACTGTCTTCAGCCCCTCTCTCACCGCCGCAATGTTGCATATCTAGCTGTCTTCTACCGCTATTTTCATGCCAACTGCTCTCCTGATCTTGCTAACTGCATGCCTCCCCTCCTTCCGCGGCCTCGCTGCACAAGACTTTCTTCTTTCTCTCACCCCTATTCTGTCCACCTCTGTAACGCAAGAGTTAACCAGTATTCTCAATCATTCATCCCTTTCTCTGGTAAACTCTGGAACTCCCTGCCTGCTTTTGTATTTCCACCTTCCTATGACTTGAATTCCTTCAAGAGGGAGGTTTCAAGACACTTATCCACCAATTTTTGACCACTGCTTTGACCCTTTTGTGGGACTGGCATTTCAGTGGGTATTTTTTTATTATATTTTTGTTGCCCTTAGCCAGTATCCTTCCTACATAAAAAAAAAAAACAACGTTCTCGAAAATGTCTCTTCAGTGTTTTTGAGCTTTTTACGTACTAAAACGCAAAAACACATACAAAACACCCTTTAAGGAGAAACAGAAGAACATTACCAAAAACGTGTATTATGATTGATATCGAAAATGTTCTGGACCAAAACGTCAAAATGCATGCAAAGCACCCTATAAGAAGAATCAGAATACCTATGCTAAACTTTCAAACGCATACAAAATACCTTTTCTGGAAAAGATGAACATTACCAAAAACGTAGATTTTGAGTGTTTTTAAGCTTATTATTGAGAAAACAGTAAAATGCATGCAAATCACCCTGTATAGGATACCATTACGACATTACCAAAAAAACGTGTCAGTTGGGTGTTTATTAGACAACAAGACGTTAAAAGGCATGGAAAACATCCTTTATGGAAAAAAAAAAAATATCGAAAGAGTATTTTGAGTTTTTTTTCTTTTCTACGCACAAAAACGCTAAAACGCATAAAAAAAACAACCATTCTGGAGGAACAGAACAACATTATGAAAATTTTGTATTTTGAATGTCTTTGAATGTGTTAGGTACCAAAACGTTTATAATGTATGAACAATAACCATTATGGCAAACGATACAATATTAATAGAAACGTGTATTATAAGTGTTTTACAGCTTGTGACCTACTAAAACGCTACCTACCAAAACACATAACTATCGCATGATAATATAACAAAAAAAATAAAAAATAAAAATTCCAAAATTGTGCATTAAGAGTGATAACCATGTTTGGGAGGAAAACGCCAAAATTAATATAAAACACCCTACAAAAAATATAAAAAAACACTCATTCTGGAGGAACAGAACAACATTATGAAAAACTTGTATTTTGAGTGTCTTCGAACGTGTTGGGTACCAAAACTCTTATAAAGTATAAACAATAACCATTACGGCAAACGATACAATATCAATAGAAACGTGTACTATAAGTGTTTTAGAAAACGCTAAAACACATGACTATCACTTGATAAGATAAACAAAATAACATTACCAAAAGTGTGCATTAAGAGTGATAACAACCATGTTAGGGACGAAAACGCCAAAATGCATACAAAGCATCCTACAAAAAAAAAAAAAAAAAAAAAACGTGTAATATGACTGTTTTCTTTTCTGCATATCTCTTTAGGTATGAAAACATTAAAGTGCATACAAAACACCTTTATGAAAAAAAAGACGTATTTTGAATGTTTTTTTTTGTGTGTAAAAAGAGTGAAAAACACACTCTGTTGGAAAACAAAACAAATTAATTAAAATAGTGTATTTTTTGTTTTTTTTTGTACAAAACTAAACCGTATACAAAAAAAAAAACTTTTCAGGAGAAATAGAGCATTACCAAAAACGTGTGTTTTCAGTGTTTTCGAGGTTGTTAGGTATAAAATACCAAAATGCATACAAGGAACCGTATATGGGGTAACGAAACGATATTACCAAAAATATGTCATTTAGATGTTTATGGACGTATAAGGCACCGAAACGCAAAAGAAAAGAAAAAAAAAAAAATAATAATAATAATGGAAAACTCAATATTTGGGAATAAAAACTAATATTGTCGAGAATTTTTTTTTTTTTTTTTAAGCTTCTTAGGTTACAAAACGGTAAAAATGCATATAAAATAGCCGATATGAGAACAGAAAATAAAGAAACGTATATTATGACTGTTTTACATTTTCTTTGATAGTAAAATGCTAAAACACATGCATAGCACTCTATTTAGAGAAACAGTGCGACATTGCCAAAAACGTGTATTATAAGTGATTACTACCATGTTAGGCACAACAACGCCAAAATGCATGAAAAAACACACTATAAAAAGAATCAAAACAACAATGCTATCAGGGTGTATTATAACTGTTTTTGGGCTTTTCCGGTGAGAGAACGATAAAGCGCATGCAAATTTGTGGGAAAAGGAAACATTACCAGAAATATGTTTTTTGAGTGCTTTTCACCTTCTTACCTAGCAAAAAAATAAAGGCATGGACAACACTTTATATGGGAAAAAAAAAAAAAAAATATTAAGATTGTCTTTTCAGTGTTTTCAGATTCTTACGTACAAAAACTCTAAAACACATGCAAAACACCCTATCTGGAGAAACAATGTGAGTTTTGAGTGTGTTGTGCTTGTTAGGCATCAATACTCTAAATTGCTTGCAAAGTACCTTATATAGGGTAACTAAATTATATTACAATAAACGTATCATTTGGTTGTTAATGAGCATATTAGGCACGAAAACGAAAAAAAAAAACAAGAAAATATATATATATATATATATATATATATATATATATATATATATATATATATATATATATATATATATATATATATATATATATATATATATATATATATATAAGTCGAATAATACATGAAAGACATCTTTCACATATAAACAGATGAAAAGGATGTATTTTGAGTATCTTTGAGCCTATAAGGTACTAAAAACGCTTAAAAATGCATGGAAACTACCATCAAGGAAACGAAACGATATTAACAGAACAGTGTATTATGAGAGTTTTTCCGTTTCTCTCTTACCTTTGTTACGAAAACCCATGAACACCACTTATATGAATAAAAGAACACTATTTCCAAAAAAAAATATATATATATTATGAGTGATTACCAGGCACCAAAACTCCAAAAATGTATTCAAGACACCCTATGAGAAGAATCGGAACAACTTTGCTAAAGGAACGTATATGATGGTTATTGAGCTTGTTAATACCAATATTCCATATTGCATGGAAAACAAACAAACAAACAAAGCAACTTTACCAAAATCGTGTCTTTTGAGTGTTTATGAGCTTCTTACGTACAAAAACAGTAAAATGCATAGAAAACAGCCTTTCTGGAGAAAGAAATTAACATTAACAAATATGTTTTAAGTGATTTTGAGATTGTTATGTACCAAAACGACAAAATATATGGAAAGCACCCTATATGGGTAAAGGAGGCAATATGGCCAGAACCATGCCATTTGGGTGTTTATGTGGGTATTAGGCATGAAAACGTTAAAAAGCATGGAACACATCCTGTATTAAAAAAGCAAAACATTACCGATCACGTTTTTTTCTTTTTTTGTGTGTGTTTTTTTGAGTTTCATTAAGTACCGAAATGCAAAAAAATACATGCAAAACACCCTTTACGGAGAAACAGAGCAACATTATGTAAAACGAGTGGTTTGAGTGCCTTTGAGCTAGTTAGGTACCAAAAAGCTAAAAAAAAAAAAAAAAAAAAACATGCATGCAAATGCCTAAATATATGACAGAAAACGATATTAACAGAAACGTGTGTTATGAGAATTTTCAGTTTCTAAGGCATCAAAACTCTAAAAAGGGATGAACAGCACTCTATATGGAAAAGGAGAACAAGATTACCAAAAACGTGTATTATGAGTGACTACCATAATGGTACGGACCAAAACACCAAATGCATTTAAAGCACAAATGCATTTAAAGAATCAAACAAAACTATGCTTAAAAAAACAAAATATGATATTTTTTTTTGTGTGGCTTGTTACATACCACAAGATTGCAAGGCATATAGGAAAAAAAAAGTACAAAAACGCTAAAACGAATATAAAACACCTTTCCGGAGAAAGAGAATTACATTACCGAAAGCGTGTTTTTTTAGTGTACTTTATCTTCTAAAGCATTAAAACGACAAAAAAAAAAAAAAAAACTCATAAAGAACCCGAGATGGGGTAACAAGACGATGTTACCAGAAAGATGTCATTTGGGTGTTTATGAGCGTATTTGGCGCTAAAAAGCTAAATACCATGTAAAGCACTCTATATGGGAAAAGAAATTAACATTAACGAAAATTTGTATTTTGATTGTTTTTGAGCTTGTTAGCTACCAAAAAGGCAAAAATGCATGGAAAGTACCCAATATGGGAAACAAAACGATATTAACAAAAAACGTGTATAATGAATGTTTTTCAGCTTCTTAGGTACAAAAACGGTAAAACACATGAATAGCATTCTATATGCAGAAACAGAACGACATTACCAAAAACATGTATTATGAGTAATTACCACCACGTTAGGAACGAAAATGACAAAATGCGTGGATAGCACCCAATAGCTTTTGCGTTTATTAGCTAATAAAATTCTTCAAGGAAATAACTCTATATGGGGAAAAAAAAAATACAATACCAAACCTTGTGTTTTTTTGTTCAGTTTTTACGTACCGAAACTTAAAAAAAAAAAAAAAACGTGGAAAACACTCTATATTTGAAAACAGAACTTCATCAAAATCGTATCTTTAGATTGTTTTTGAGCTTCTTACGTACTGAAACGCTCAAAAGCATAGAAACATATTTTCTGGAGCAGCAGAACATTAACAAACACGTGTGTTTTGACGGTTTTTGAGCTTGTTAGGTACCAAAACGCGAAAATAAAAGGAAAGCACCACATATTGGGTAACGAGACAATATTGCCAGAAACGTGTCATTTGGGGTTTTATGAACGAATTAGGCATTAAAACGTAAAAAAAAAAAACGTAGAAAATATCCTATTTGTGAAACGAAAAAAAAAATATCGAAAAAATTTTTTTTTGAGTGTTGTTGAGCTTATTACGTAGAAACAACAGAACATTAATAAATACGTGTTTTTAAGGATTTTGAGCTTGTTAGGTAAAAAAAAGTGCCAAAATGCATATAAAGCATCCTATGTAAAGTGGCGAATGCATACATATACACATACATATACATACATATACATACAACAAATTTCCTAAAAATGAGTAATATGGGGTTTTATGGGCTTTTCACGTTAAAGTATGCAATGCACTTTTATAGAATAAGAAAACAAAATTATCAAAACACAAAATTACCAAAAACATGTGTTTTAAATACTTTTCAGTTTCTCACGTACTGAAACACACACAGACACAAAAAAAAATAAAAAAAAAAAAACATGGAAAACACGCAATATTAAAAAAAAAAGTGAAAAACTTTTTTATATTTTTTTTTACCTTCTTTCATATAAAAGCGCTAATTCGATTACAAAACACCCTATCTCGATAATGAGAACAATATTACCAAAAAGGTGTGTTTTGAGTGTTTTTCAGCTTGTTAGGTATCAAGACGTCAAAATGCATTCAAAGTCATGATATAACTACAAACGAGCTTGCTCCAGCGATTCGGCCACAACGAGATTGTTGCCACAACGAGATTGTTGCCTCAAAGCAGCCACAGCGAGACTGGTGCCTCGATAAAGCCACAAAGACATTGTTGCCTCGATGCAACCACGACGAGATTCTTGCCTCGATGTAGCTACAAGGAGGTTGTTGCCTCGATGCAGCCACAACGAGTTTGCTGCGTCCATGTACCCACAAAGCGATTGTTGCCTCGATGGAGCCACAACGAAGGGGTTGGCTTGACGCTGCCACAACGAGATTATTGCCTGGAGGTAGCCACAACGAGGCGGTTTGATCGATGCAGCCACAACGAGCTTCCTGCCTCGATGAATCAACAACGAGATTGTTGCTTAGATGCAGCAACAACGAAGAAGTTGGCTCGGTGTAGCCACAAAGAGATTGGCGCCTTGATTCAGCCACATTGAGATTGTTGTCTCGATGCAACCACAACGAGATTGTTACCTTGATGTAGCCAAAATGAGGTTGTTGCCTGGATGCAGCCAGACGAGATTGTTGCCTCAATACAGGCACAACCAGGTGGTTGGCTCGATGCAGCCATAATAAGACTGTTGCCTCGATGCAACCACAACGGGCTTTCTGCTCCGATGCAGATATTGCCTCGATGGATCCGCATCGAAAGGGTTGGGTCGATGCAGCCACAACGAGATTGTTGCCTTGATGTAGCCACAACGAGAGTGCTGCTTCGATGCAGCCACAACGAGATTCTTGCCTCGATGCAGCAACAACGAAGGAGATGGCTCGATGCAACCATAACGATGTTGTTGCCTCGATGCAGTAACAACGAGAGGGTTGGCTCGATGCAGCCACAGGGAAATTGTTGCCTTGATGCAGCCACAACTAAGGGGTCAGACACAACGAGATAGTTGCCTCGATGCAGCTAAAACGAGTGGCTCGATGGAGCCACAAGGAGATTGGTGCCTCGATGCAGCCACTATGAGCTTGCTGCCTTGATGCAACAACAACGAGACTGTTGCCTCGATGCAGCCAGAAAGAGATAGTTGCCTCGATGCAGCCACAAAAAAAAAATGGTGACTCGATGCAGCCACATAGAGATTATTGCATCAATGCAGCCACAACCAGATTGTTGCCTCGATAAAGCTACAATAAGGTGGGTTTCGCGATGCAGTTACAACGAGATGTAAACACAATGAGGGGGTTGGCTCGATGCAGCCACAACGAGATTGTTACCTCGCGTCAGCCACAGCGAGCTTGCTGCCTCGATGCAGCTAAAACGAATTTATTGCCTCGATCCAGCCACAACGAAGGGGTTGGGTTGATAGAGCCACAATAAGATTGTTCCTTCGATGCAGCCACGACGAGTGGGTTTTCTTGATGAACCATAACATGATTGTTGCCTCAATGCAGCTACAACGAGCTTGCTTCCTCGATGCAGCCACAACAAGGGGGTTGGCTCGATGCAGCCAAAACGAGATTGTTGCTTATATGCAATCAGAGAGGTTGTTGCCTTGATGCAACCAGAACGAGTTTATTACCTCTTTGCAACCACGACGAATAAGTTTGGTCAATGCAGCCACAAAAAGATTGTTACATCGATGCAGCCACAACGATCTTTCTGCCTCGATGCAACCAAAACGAGATTGTTGCCTCGATATTGCCACAACAAAGAGGTTGGCTCGATGCATCGACAACAAGAATGTTTCTTCGATGCAGCCACAGGGAATTTGCTGCCTAGATGAAGCCACAACGAGAATCTTGGTTCGATTCAGCCACAACGAAGGTGTTGGCTCGATACAGCCATAACGAGCTTATTGCCTCGATTCAGCCGCAACGAGATTATTGCCTCGATGCAGCCAGAACGAGGTTGTTACCTCGATGCAGCCACAATGAGCTTGCTGCCTCAATGCAGCCACAACGAGATTATTTCATTAATGCAGTCACAATGAGATTGTTACATCGATGCAGCTACAAACGTGATTGTTGTCTCGATTCAACCACAAATAGCCACAACGAGATTCTTGCTTAGATGCAGCTTGCTGTTTCAATGCAGCAACAATGAGATTGTTGCCTTGATGCAGCCACAAAGAGGGGGTTTGTGGATACACCCACAAAAAGATTGTTGCCTCCATGCAGCCACAACGTATGGGCTTGCTCATGGATTGATTCCTCGATGTAGTTACAACGATATTATTTCTTAGATGCAGTCATTTCTTGTCTCGTCACAGCCTAACGAGCTTCCTGCCTCGAAACAGTCACAGCGAGCTGGTTGGATCGATACAGCCACAATGAGGTTGTTCCTTCGATGCAGCCACAACGAGATTGGTGCTACGATGCAGCCAGAACACGTCTGCTGGCTCAATGCAGCCACAACAAGATTGTTGCCTCGTTACAGGCAAAAACGAGATTCTTGTCTCGATGCCTCAACATCTTGATTTGTGCCTCGATGGAACCACAACAGGTTGTTACATTGATGCAGCTACAGTGAGGTTTCTGTCTCGATGCAGCTACAACGAGATTGTGTCCTCGATGCACCCACAACGAGCTTCCTGCCTCGATGCATCCACAACGAGATTGCAATCTCGATTCAGCAACAACGAGAGGGTTATCTCGATGCAGTCCGAACGAGATTTATGCTTCGATGCAGCCACAACGAGATTTTTGCCTTAATGCAGCCACAACAAAGGGGTTGGCTTGATGCATCCATAACAAGATTCTTGCCTCGATGAAGACTAAACGAGATTGTTGCCTCGATGCCACCGCAACAAGGTTGTTGCCTCGATTCAGCCACAACGAGGTTTTTACTTCGATGCAGTCACAACGAGCTGATTGGCTCGATGCAGCCACAACGAGGTTGTTGCCTCGATGCAGCCACAACGAGATTGATGCCTTAATTCAGCCACAACAAGATTGTTGCTTCGATTCAGTCACAAAGATATTGTTGACTCGATGCATCCACAAGGAGGGCGGGTTCGCTTGATGCAACCACAACGAGCTTGCTGCCTCGATGCAACCATAAAGAGGGGGTTGGATGTTGCAGCCACAACGAGGTTGTTTGCTTCGATGCAGTTACAGCGAGCTTCCTGCCTTGATGCAGCCACAACGAGCTTGCTGCCTTGATGTAGCCACAACGAAGGGATCGGCTCGATGCAGCCACAACGAGATTTTTGCTGTGATGCAGCCACAACGAGCTTGCTGCCTCGATACAGCCACAACGGGATTGATGTCTCGATGCAGCCACGAGATTGTTGCCTTAGATGCAAGCACAACGAACCTATTTCCTCTATGCAGCCACAACAGGATTGTTAACTCGATGGAGCCATAATTAGATTTTTTGCCTCGATGCAGCCATAACGAGACTGTTGCCTCGATGCAGCCCCAATGGGATTGGTGCCTCGATGCAGCCGCAACAAGGTTGTTGCCTCTATGTAGCCACAACGAGATTGTTTCCTCGATACAACCAAAACAAGCAGGTTATCACAATGCAGCCACGACGAAATTGTTGCCTCGATGCAGCCAGAACGTGCTTACTACCTTGATGCAGCCACAACGATCTTGTTGTCTCGATGCAGTCACAAGGAGCTTCCTGCCTCGATGCAGCCACAACGAGCTTGCTGCCTCAATTCAGCCACAGCAATAGGGTCCCTTGATGCAGCCGCAACGAGCTTGTTGACTCGACGCATCCACAACGATATTGTTGCCTCGACGCAGCCTGCAAGAAGGGGTTGGATCGATGCAGCCTGAACGAGATTGTTGCCTCGATGCACCCACAACGAGGTTGTTGCCTCGATGCAGTCACAACTAGCTGGTTGGCTTGATATATATATATATATATATATATATATATATATATATATATATATATATATATATATATATATATATATATATATATATATATATATATATATATATATATATATATATATATATATATTTTTTTTTTGGCGATCTAGTCCCTACATCAAAAGCAACCAATATGGGAAAAAGGAAACAGTATTAACAAAAACGTGTACTTTAAGTGTTTTTCAACTTCTTATCTAACAAACCGCTAAAGCGCATGGAAAACACGTTATATTGGAAAAGAAAACAACTTTATCAAATTCGTGTCTCTTGAGTGTTTTTGACCATTTTTCGTACAAAATTTCTAAAACGCAAACAAAACCCCTCTTTCTGAAAAAAAAACAGTAAAAAAAAAACATGTGTTTTTATAGTGTTTTTGAGCTTGATAGATATCAAAACCCCAAAATGCTTTGAAATCACCCTATATAGGGTAACGACACTATATTTCCAGAACTATCGTTTGCGTGTTTATGAGCGAATTAGGCACAAGAAATGATAAATACATGTCTTTTGAGTGTTTCTGAGGTAAACATGTATGAAAAGTACCTAGTATAGGAAATGAAAACGATATTATATATATATATATATATATATATATATATATATATATATATATATATATATATATATATATATATATATATATATATATATATATATATATATATATATTATGAGTGTTTTTTTCTTTTTTACAGATTCTTAGGTACCTAAACGCTAAAACACATAAAGAGCACTCTATATGGAGAAAGAGAACATTACGAAACACGTGTATTATGAGTGATTACCACAATGTTATGGACCAAAACGTAAAAATGCATGCAAAGCACCATATAAGAAGAATCAGAGGAACAATGCCAAAAACGCGTATTATGAGTATTTTTTGGGCTTGTAAGGCACGAAAAATACTAAAGTGCATGGAACCTTCCTACGTACCAAAACGCTAAAAAGCATGTAAAACACGCTAGGTATACTGGAAAACAAAATAAAATAAAAAAAAGATATCGAAATCATGCATTGTGAGTATTTTTTTAATTTCTTTCGTACAAAAACTCTAAAAGGCATACAAAATGCTCTTTCTGGGGGGAAAAAAAAAGTTCAACATTACCAAACAAGTGTGTTTTGAGTGTTTTTTTTTTTTTTTACTTGTTAGCTATGAAATCGCCAAAATGCATGTAAAGCACCCTACATGGAGTAACGAGACGACATTAACAGAAACGTGTCATTTTGGTGTTTATAAGCCTATTAGGCATCAAAACGCAAAAAAAAAAAAAAAAAAAAGGAAAATACCGTTTACTGAAAATAAACAGCATTTTCGAAATCTTGTCGTTTCAGTGTCGAGTCTTGAGCTTTTTTACGTACAAAAAAGCCAAAACACATGAAAACACCCTTTAGAAAATAACAGAAGAACATTATGCAAAATGTGTATTTTGAGTGTCATTGATTTTGTTAGGTACCAGAACGCTTCAAAATGCATGCAAAAAAAAAAAAAAACCCAGTGTGTGAAACAAAACGATATTCATCGAAACGATATTCATAGAAACGTGTGTTATGAATATGTTTTTAGCTTCTTATCTATCAAAACGCTAAAACACATGAAAATCTTTTTTTTTTTTATATGAATAAGCAGAATAACATTACCAAAAAGGTGTATTATGAATGTTCACCACGCTATAAGAAGAATCAGAACGAGAATGCTAAAAACGAGTAATGAGAGTGTTTTGAACTTGTTAGGTACCAGAACGTTAAAGTGCAAACATGGATGGCATCCTTTATGGGAAAAGAAAACAATATTACCAAAAATATGTGTTTGAGGTTCTATCATCTTCTTACGTGCCAACACGCTAAAATGTATAAGTATCCAATATGGGCAACGGAACGATATTAAGAGAAACGTATATTTTTATTGTTTTTCTATCTATTTATTTTTTTTTTAGTTTCCTAGGTACCAAAACGCTAAAAATACTTGAAAAGTACTCTATATAGAGAAAGAGAACAACATTACCAACAAGATGTATTATGAGTGATTACCACAATGTTACAGACCAAAATGCGAAAATGCATGCAAATCATCCTGTTGGAAGAATCGAAACAACAATTCTAAAAACGTGTTATATGAGTGTTTTTGAGCTTGTCCAATACCAAAATGCTAAAGCGTACGCGAAGCACCTTATATGGTAAAAGAAAATAATATTACCAAAAACATGTCTTTTGAGTGATTTTGAGTGATTTACATACCAAAAATATGAAAAAAAAACGCTATTTTGAAGAACAAAAAACTTCTATCAAAATCGTGTCTTTTGAGTGTTTTTGAGTTTCTTAGAAAAACGGAAAAAAAAACAACATAGAACAACAGTATAAGAAATGTGTGTTTTTTTTGAGGTTGTTAGATCCCAAAACGGCAAAATGCATGGAATGCACTCTATATGGGTTAAAGATACGACATTACTAGAAACGGGACATTAGGGTGATTATGTGTGCATTAGGCACAAAAAAGATAAGGATGGAAAATGCCCTATATGAGAAAATAAAACAACATTATCGAAATAGTGCCTTTTGAGTGTTATTAGGGCTTTTTTATTTACATAAAAACGCATGCAAAAAAAAAAAACCTGTGCTGAGAAACAAAACATTATAAAAAAAATGAAAATTTTAATTGTCTTTGAGCTTGTTAGGTACCAAAAAAAAAAAAAAATGCAAGCAAAATACCCATAATTGGAGACGAAACGATATTATCAGAAATATGTTTTTCAACGAGTTTTTCACCTTTTTATCTAATATAACGCTAATACAAAAATGAAACTTTATATAGTTAAACACAACATTATCAAAAACGTATATTATGAGCGATAACCACCATGTTAGGGACCAAAAAGCAAAAATGCCCATATGAAGAATCAGAACAACAGTGCTAAAAGCGTGTAAACGCTTACTAACTTACAAAAAAACAAAAATCCTTTCGAGAAAAGAAAAATATTACCCCCAAAAAAAGCGTGTAGAGTGCTATTAATCTTGTTAGTTATTAAAACAGCAAAATTCATGCAAATCACCCTATATGGAGTAACGAGACCATATTATGAGAAACGTGTCATTTAGGTATTTATGAGCGCATTAGGCAGCAAAATGCTTAAAAAAAATTGAGAACTTATATGAAAAATATAAAATATTATGGAAAAAGTTCCTTAAGAGTGTTTTTGAGCCTTTTAGGTACCTTTCTCACTTTCTCACCAGACGCAAGGTAGGCAATGCCTGTCAGTGTCCGGCATCTACGAATCTTCTCCAAAGGTCTCTATCCATGAAATCCTCATCTCTGGTTATTTCTTGTAGATTTCTTCCTCTTCGTTCAGTAGCTTCTTCAACTCACTGCATCCATCGCTTCCTAGGTCGTCCCACCGGCCTCCTGCCTAGAGGAACCCATTCCAGAAACTTCCTTGCGTATCTTGTATCTTCCATTCTTTGGACATGTCCATACCATCTCAATTTGTTCTTTTCAATTATCTTCAGTACAGATGTTATCCCTAATCTCTCTCTGGTTTCTTCATTTCTAATTCTAGCAAGTCTGGTCACACCTCGGATCATTCTCAGAACTCTCATTTCTGCTGCTTGTATTTGTGAAGATGTTCTTGTTGTCAGTGTCCAAGTTTCTGACCCATATAGAAGTACTGGTCTTAGTATTGTTGTAAATATTATGGTTTTAGCTTTTGTTGGAATATTCTTATCTTTAAGTATGGGATACAATGCACTGACATTTGCATTGTACTTCTGTATTCTATTTAAAATTTCTATATTCTGTCTGTTTTCCTCGTCGAAAAGTACTCCCAGATAACAAAATTTGTCGGTCTGCTTCAGTTTAACGTTTTCTATGTAAATATTACATTCCTCCTTTATTCTGCCAACTTTCATTATTTCTGTTTTTTGTTTGTTCATTCTCATTCCTTTCCTATTTAAGACATCATTCCATCTTGTCATGGCCTCTTGAAGATCTTGTTGGCTTCCTGTCACGACAGCGACATCGTCTGCATAGGCCAGCGTGATCTCTTTATCCTCCCTTACACACACTCCTTTCAGGCATCTGTCCATGTATATAATGAATAGCAAAGGAGAGAGCACTCCCCCTTGTCTCACTCCTGTCTTAATGCTAAACCATTCACTCTCCAGCTCTCTGTTCTTGACTCTGCTCTCCGTGTTCTTATATTATACTCTTAATTACTCGTATCAGTTTAGAGTTTATGCCGTAGTCTTGATGTTGTAAGACTCTCCACAAGCAATCTCTTCTAATTCTATCAAAGGCTTTTTCCAGATCTATAAAAGCCACATATTTATCAATGCTCCACTCCCAACTCTTCTCCATTATCTTCTTTAAAGTGAACACTAGATCTGTCGTGCTCCTATTGGGCCTGAAACCATACTGCCATATTCCTAGTTTCTCCTCAACACAGGTTCTTAATCTTTTCTCAACTATTCTTTCATACAATTTTCCAACATGAGATAACAGGGATATACCTCCATAATTTGCACAATCTGTTTTACTGCCTTTCTTATATATTGGACATACTATTGCTTTGTGCCAGTCATGGGGCACTTTCTCCTCTTTCCACGCATTACTGAAAATGTACCTCATCCACTCTACACATTCTTCCCCAGCAGCTTTAAATAGCTCTATAGGGAGCTCGTCGTCCCCTGGGGCTTTGCCGCTTCTCATCTTCTTTAGTGCCTCCTTCACTTCCTCTATACTGATCTCATTTGGGTTCTCTCCTTGTTCCTCCTGTATATCTAGATTCCGCTCTTCATCCACTTCCACATCCTCCACATTTAGAAGTTCTTGGAAGTATTCTCTCCATCTTTCTTCAATCTCCTGTGTTTTTGTTAGTAGTTCTCCTGTTTTGTTTATTATTGCATATGTTGATTCGCTATTTCCTTTCCTATAGTTCTTAGCCATGCTATACAATAATTTTCTTGTTCCTTCTACGTCTCTCTCTAGATCTTGACCAATCTTGATCCACATGTCCTCCTTGGCTGCTCTTTTGGTTGCTTCTGCACTGTTTCGTTTATCTACGTAATCTTCTCTATCTTCAATGTTTCTTGTTTTCATCCATTTTCTGAAAGATCTTGTTTTTTCTTTGACTGCTTCCTTAACATCATAAGTCCACCATGCAGTACTTTTCTATTTGGTTCCATATTTGATTTTAATACCAACTGTCTCCTCAGCTGCCCCATACACAGTGTTCTTGAATTTATTCCATTGTTCTTCTATGTTCATTTCTTCCAATTCCAGTTCGGTTGGTTTACGTAATGTTACCAGTTGCCGCAGTGCTTGCTTCTTCTCTTCGTCCTTGAGGTTTTCCAGTTTGAATCTCTTTTGCTTTTTCTTGACTTTTTCCTTTGGTTTTACAGTTTTCAATTTAGCCACCACCAACCTGTGGTCAGAGTCTAAGGACACAGATGGTATGGTCCTAACATCTTTAAATATGTTTTTCTTGTTGGTGAGAAACAGGTCAATCATTGACCTCTCAGTATATCCTTGTTGTGCTGCATTCCACCGATACCATGTCCATTTATGGCTCTCCTGATGTTTATAATAAGTATTCATAATGGACATGTTATTCATCACACAATAATCTATTATTCTTTCTCCCTCCTGGTTCCTTTCTCCAATGCTAAACTCTCCGATGACGTGCTCTACTCCATCTCTATTTTGTCCGACATGTCCATTCATGTCTCCCATGACAATGACATTCTCGTGATGTCTTATTGTTTCTGTCATTTCCTGTAGAGTTTCATAAAACTGCTCTTTCTCCCTCAGACTTCTGCCCTGTTGTGGAGCATATGTTTGGATAATGCTAATTTTTGTCTGTTCTATAGTTAACGTTATACCCATCACTCTCATTTAGGTACCAAAACACTAAAAATGCATGCAAAGTGCCAAATATGGGAATGGAAAAGAAGTTAAAAGAAACGTGTGTTATGATTTTTTTTTTCCAGCTTCTTAGGTACCAAAACACTAAGACACATGAATGTCACTCTATGCGGAGAAGCAGATAAAAAAAAAAAAAAACGTATAATATGTGTGATTACCAAAATGTTAGAGAGCAACATGGCATATTGCATAAAAAGCACAATAAAAAAAAAAATCAGAACAACAATGCTAAAAAAACGTGTAATATAAGTCTTTTTGGGCTTGTCAGCTACTTAAAGATAAAATACATACAAATAATCCATTAAGGGAAACGAAAAGATATTAATAGATACGTGTAATATGAGTGCTTTTCACCTTCTTAGCTACCACAACGCTAAAACACATAATACCACCTTATATGGATAAACAGATCAACATTAACTAAAGCGTGTATTATGAACGATTACCACCATCTTAGGGACCAAATCAGCAAAATGCATATAGTGCACCCTATCAGAAGAATCAGAACAATACACCTAAAAACGCGCAATATGCATGTTTTTGAGCTTATTAAGTACTAGGTGCATGTAAAGCACCTTTTATGGGAAAAGAAAACAGTATTACCAAAGACGTGCTTTATTTATTTATTGATTTTATTTTCTTACCAAAACGTTTAAAAAAATGAAAAAAAAAGTTATAATGAAAAAAAAAAAATTATGAAAATCGTGTGTTTCAAGTGTTTTTGAGCTTCTTTTGAATAAAAACGTTAAAAGGAATACAAAAATTTTTTTCTGTAGAAATATTACAAAAAAAAACGTTTTTTTTATCTCGTTAGGTATGTATATATATATATATATATATATATATATATATATATATATATATATATATATATATATATATATATATATATATATATATATATATATATATATATATATATATATATATATATATGTGTGTGTGTGTGTGTGTGTGTGTGTGTGTGTGTGTGTGTGTGTGTGTGTGTGTGTGTGTCTGTGTGTGTGTGTGTATAAAATAGAACGACATTACCAAAAATGTGTATTATGAGTGAATACCACAATGTTATTCACGAAAACGTAAAACTGAACAAGAGTTTGAACATTACTAAAAACTTTTAATATTTTTTTTTGGGAGCTTGTCAGACATTAAAACGCTAAAGTACATGCAAAGAATGATATATGTTTAAAAAAAAAAAAAAACATTACCCAAAACGTGTTTCTGGAGTGCTTTTCAGTTTCTTACGTACGTAAACGCTAAAATCATGAACATACGCTATATATATATATATATATATATATATATATATATATATATATATATATATATATATATATATATATATATATATATATATATATATATATATATATATATATATATTACTTATTCATTAATTAATTAATTTATTTATTTTTTAAATCGTATGTTTCATGTTTTTGGAGCTTCTTAAGTACAAAAACGCTAAAAAAGCATAGAAAACATCCTTTCTGAAGAAACAGAACAACATTATTTGAAACGTGCATTTTGATTGCTTTGAGTATGTTAGGTACCAAAACGCTTACAATGAATGCAAAGTACCCATTATTGAAGTGATGAGTGATTTTCACCTTAGCTACCAAAACACTAAACCACTATACCACTTTATATGAATAAACAGATTAACCTGATTTAAAACATGTATGAAGAATTACCACAATGTTGGGGACCAAAACGACAAAATTAATACAAAGCAGCGTATAAGAAGAATCAGAACAACAATGCTAAAAGCGTGTAATATGAGTATTTTTGAGGTGCCAAAATGTGCATGCGAAGCACCTTTTATGAAAAAGAAAACAGTATTACCAAAAACATGTAGTTTATGTTTTTTCAGCTTCATACGTACCAAAACATTTAAAAGTATTGGAATACACTTTATAATGGAAAACAAAATAATTATCAAAATAGTGTTCTTTTTTTTTGTGTGTGTGTTTTTGAGCTTTTTTCGTATAAAAACGCTAAGACGCATACAAAACACCTTTTCTAGAGAAACAGAATAACATTAACATAAACGTGTGTTTTGAGTGTTTTTGTGCTTGTTAGGTATCAAAATGCTAAGATGCTTAGAAAGAACCCCATATGGGAAGACGCTATTACAAGAAACGTCCCATTTGGGTGTTTATGAGCGTATGAAACAGCAAAACGCTAAAAAAAATTTAATACATACTGTGAGAGAAAACAAATTAACATTATCGAAAATTTGTATTTTGAGCGTTTTTCTGTACAGGAAAAAGAACAGGTACAAGAACAGGAAAAAATGATGTTTTAACAGAAACGTATGTTAGTAGTGTTTTTTGAGCTTCTTCGGTGCCAAAATGTTAAAACATATTAATAACGCTCGATATGTAGAAAAATATTATTACCAAAAACGAGTATAACGAATGATTATCACTATCTTACGGTAAAAAAACGCCAGAATAAATATAAAGCACCCTTAAAAAAAAAATCCTAATAACGTGCAATACGAGTATTTTTGGGTTTGTCAGGAGGAAAAAATACTAATATACATGCAAAGCACCCTATACATGTAAAACAAAAAAAAAAAAAAAAAAAAAAAAACTAAAATCGTGTCTATTAAATGTTTTTTTTTTCAGATTTTTACTTACCAAAACGCTTAAAAATGGAAAACATGCTATATATGAAAACAAAATAACTATCAAAATCGTGTTTTTGTTATTTTTTTTTGTTACACTGAAACGCATATATATATATATATATATATATATATATATATATATATATATATATATATATATATATATATATATATATATATATATATATATATATATATATATATATATATATATATATATATATATATATATATATATATATATATATATATATATATATATATATATATATATATATATATATATATATATATATATATATATATATATATATATATATATATATATATATATATATATATATATATATATATATATATATGTGGGTAATTTCCGTGCATTTTAAGCGTTTTGGTATCTAACGCGCTCACACTAAAATTTTTTTTTTTTTGTCTTTCTTTTCATAATTTTGTTCTGTTTCTCCAAAGTTTTTGTATATATTTTAGCGTTTTTTTTTTTTTTACGTACGAACCTCAAAAACACTCAAAAGACAGGATGTTGATAATTTTTCTTTTTCAATATAGCGCGTTTTCCATGCTTTGTATCGTTATATATATATATATATATATATATATATATATATATATATATATATATATATATATATATATATATATATATATATATATATATATATATATATATATATATATATATATATATACACACTCTGTAGAAACAGAATAGCATTAGTAAAAACGTGTGATATTAATGTTTTTTAGCTTGCTATGCACCAAAACGCTACAAAGCATGGAAAACACACTATATTTAAAAAAATAAATAAATAAAAAATTATCAAAATCCTGTCTTTTCAGTGTTTTTCGTACGTAGGTTCGTACGTAAAAAAAAACTTAAATACATACAAAAGAAACTTTTTGGAAAAAAAACAGAAAATTATGAAAAAAAAAAAAAAAAAAAAAAAAAAAAATATATATATATATATATATATATATATATATATATATATATATATATATATATATATATATATATATATATATATATATATATATATATATATATATATATATATATATATATATATATAACTATTTTGAGTGTGACCGGTTTCGGTACCAAAACGCTTAAAATGCATGGAAAGTACCCATTATGGGAAACGAACCGATGTTAACAAAAGCATGTAATTTCATTTTTTTTTTTTTTTCACTTAGCTACCAATATGCTAAAACACATGAATACTACCTTATATGCATAAAAAAAAAAAAGAACATAATCAAAAACGTCTAATAAGAACGATTGAAAATATGTTAGGCACCAAAACGCCTAAATGCATATAAAACAACATATAAGAATAATAATAATAAAAAAAAAAAATGCCAAAAACGTGTATTATTAGTGTTTTCGACCTTGTTAATTACCAGAACGCTAAAGTGCATGGAAAACACCTTTTAGTGGAAAAGAAAATAGTACAAAAAATATGTATTTTGACCTTTTTTCTGCATTTTATGTGGCAAAACGCAAAAAAAAAAGAAAGGAAAACACGTTATATTGGAAAATAAACATTGTCAAAGTCATGTCTTTTGATTGTGTTTGGGTTTCTTTCGTATAAAAACGCTAAAACACACACGAAATATCCTTTCTAGAGAGACCGAACTACATTACCAAAAACGTGTGTTTCCAGTGTTTTGGAGCTTCTTAGGTATCAAAACACAAAATGTATGCAAAATACTCCACATGGGGTAACGAAACGATATTAGTGTCATGTACAAAAATGTTAAAGCGCATATAAAACACATTTTCTGTAGAAACAGAACAATATTTAAGAAAACGTGAGTTTTGAGTGTTTTTGAGCTTATTAGGTAACAAAACACCAACATTTATGCAAATCACCCTATATGGGGTAACGAGATGACATTACCAAAAAGTGTCATTTGTGCCTACTAGGCACCAAAACGGTAAAAAGAGTAGAAAACACCCAATATGGAATAAAAAAAAAATATTAACGAAAACGTGTCTATTCAATGTTTTTGAGATTCTTCACCTACTAAAACCCCAAAACACCTGGAAAACAACCTTTTTTCGAAAAAAAAAAAAAAAACATTATGAGAAACGTTTATCTTGAGTGTCTTTGAGATTGTTCGGTACCAAACTAAAAATGCATGCAAAGTACCCATTATGGAAAACCAAGAAATAACAACAGAAACTTGTAATAAGTGTTTTTTACCTTTTTACGAACCAAAATGCTTGTAATAAGTGTTTCTTACCTTTTTACGAACCAAAAAAACAATACTAATAACGTGTCATATGTTTTTGAGCTTGTTAGGTACTAAAACGCTAAAGTGCATGCAAAGCACTCTTTATAAGAAATGAAAACATCATTACCAAAAAACGTGTATTCCAAGTGCTTTATATATATATATATATATATATATATATATATATATATATATATATATATATATATATATATATATATATATATATATATATATATATATATATATATATTGTGCTCAATAAGGATAATTGCACATTAACGTTAATGGGCGAGGTCATTTTGCTCATTAACGTTAGTGGACAACCAGTAACGTTAATGGCCAATTTTAAAGGGCGGGTGGGGTGTGCGCGCGTGTGTGTTTGGGGCGTTCGGGGTGTATATAAAAGGGGCGTTAGTTGGAGCAGATAGTTGGGTGCCGCCGCTGCTGCTGTTGTGTGCACTGCTGCTGCTGCTGCTGCTGCTGTTGTTGTGTGCGCTGTTGCTGTTTTTTTTAAGTGCGTGCGGATTTCAATTGGTATAAACACCGACCAATCTTATTAATACTGTAATGGATCGAAGAGAAACTCAGCGGAAAAAAAGTTTTATAACTTTATTTCTTCCAACGGGCGCTTCTTTTCCACTTCAAGGAAATTAAAACATTATATAAAACGCGTCATCGCGGCAAAAGAGGGTGATATAAAAAAGTATCCTCCTGATTATGCTCTGTTAGATAGGTACGACGTTGCAGGAATTGGGGTTAGGTAAAGAGATTCTTATCAAGAATTCCACAGACCCATATATACGATATATAACTGAAACAGAGGTGTTTGATGTAATTTTCGACGTCCACGTCAATGTCTGCCACAAAGGACAGAAAAGAACTTATTGTGAGATTAAAAAGACCGTTGCCAACATGACCCGGGAACAAGTTGCCCTGTTTTTATCCTATTGTGTAACATGCGTAGAGATAAGGTCGATCAAGAAAAATAAGAGAGTAGTAAGACCTATCACGAGCGGCTACAGCGAAAGGGGGCAAGTGGGTTTAATAGACATTCAATCTTGCAAGACAACAGGTAATTACTGCTTCATATTACATTATCAAGATCATTTTACAAAATTTAGCGTATTAAAGGCATTGCATTCAAAGCAAACCTCTGAAGTTTCACACCATCTCTATGATATATTTACTCTCATAGGGGCATCAAAAATTCTTCAAAGCGATAACGGCAACGAGTTCGTTGGAGCCCCACTAACAACAATGATGCATACATTTTGGCCTGAGACAGAGCTTATCAGGGGATCCCCAGACATCCTAAGAGCCAGGGATCTGTGGAAAAGGTCAACGGCGACATAAAAATGATGTTATAGGGATTGATGCGGGAGAAGAACATGTGCAACTGGGTGGACTTGCTCAAGCAGGTGCAATGGACCAAAAATACTGTCAACCATAGAGTAATTGGAATGTCTCCATACGAAGCAATGTTCGAGCAGAAGCACGCATCACCTATGAAAATCACAGAATAGGTAAGAAATTGTGTTTTTAGCTTAATTATGAAATTCATTGATAGATTAGAGAGTTTTGGAACGTTGATTGCTTTACACAAATAACCCAAACATTTTTTTTAGGAGACTGACTACGAAGGGACTGATCAACAACAACAATAACAACAACCATGGGATAAACGGGTTTGTTTCTCGTACAACTTAGCTCATGAATTGCTTTGTTTCATAGATGAAGTGAGTCTTTTACACGTTATTCAGCTTGGCGATTTACAAAAGTGAATATCACAATTTTCTTTCATAGATGGAGATTGAGGAAGAAGAACGAGAGGGGGTACAACAGCAGCAGTAGCAACAAAAACCATCATGGGATGAACAGGTTTGTTTTTCGTACATCTTTGCTCATGAATTGCTTTGTTTCATAAATAAAGTAAGCCATTTATACATTACAATTTATACATATACAATTTCTTTTTCATAGATCGGTCGCAGGGAAAAAGACTGAGTGGGGGTACAACAGCAGCAATAGCAAAAACAATAACCATCATGGGATCAACAGGTTTGTTTCTTGTACATCTTTGCTCATGAATTGCTTTGTTTCATAGATGAGTCCTTTATACATTATTCGGCTTGGCAATTTCATAGATGGGGTCCAGAGAAAAAGACGGAGACGGGGTACAACAACAGCACCAACAACAACCATCATGGGATGAACAGGTTTGTTTCTCGTACACCTTTGCTCATGATTTACTTTGTTTCATAGATGAGGTTGAGTCATCATTATTCGGCTTGGCAATTTACAGAAATGAACAAAAACTTTACAATTTTTTTTTCACAGATGGGGACCAGGGAAAAAGACGGAGAGGGAGTACATCAGCAGCAAGAGGAGGAGGAGGGAATACAAGAGCAAGAAGATCAGCAGCGGTTATACAATGAAGAGGTGAATTATCCATAAATGATCATATTACCATATGTCTACTTTACTCCGAAAAAAAATAAATAATTTGATTTATCTTTTCCAACAGGTAGAAATTTCTGGAGATGGAGAATTGGTAGAGGATGAGGAAGAACGAGTAAGTGCAACTGTAAATGAACAACATTTGGAAAATTTTATAAAGGTATTTAGAGGTATGATGATTATATCTATAATGAGTTTTTATTCCTCAGGATAATGATTTATTTATTCATAAGTTAATCTTACTTTTTTTTCTTTTATAGATCAGACAGCGAGTGAGAGATGGGATCGAACAACAAGCATCTAAGTTGATTAAGCCTACTTTCTCTTATTCTTTACATCCCGAGTTCAACGACTGTGTCAACGTCACGATTCCTCAGATGGATCGGCCAAGGAAGATGAGCATGCAAAATTTTGTTAGAGTAATTGTGGACATCGAAGAAAAAAATAAAAGACACAAACTATACAGTGTAGCAACAGAATACGGTTGTATAAGGGCATTACTCTCTCGCCTAAGGAATGTGATAGATATCGAGACGGTGAACAGAGAACGGACAGTATCCATCAGAAAAATAGCTGCTGCGGAAGCGATAAAGGGCAGCGAGGAGCCCTCCTCCAATGTTTGTCACTGTGCTACAGATTTCTGTAGGACAATGCGCTGATTTTCCAAGAGAAGGGGCTTATTGTGTATGGAACGGTGCAAGCATGGGCGTAAACCCAAAACCGGTCGCATCAATCAAGAATCTGCCGCTAATTTTAAATGTTGCAATACATGAAAAATAAAGTTGTAGACGTTTTCTGTCTGTTTTTATCCAAAACAATGTTTACATATAGATGGAATTGTAAAACTTTATTCTCGTTAACAATGAAATGTCTCTTAACAAAATCACCCTACCTTTCTTCTTCTTGACGTCAGGTGAGCACGGAAACACGCGGGGGGGGGGAGAGGGGAGCATGAAGTCAAGGCTGGCAGGAAGGGAAGGGAAACGCTGCCCGAATATGTTGCCTTGGCCTTGGCTGTGGCTCAATGATACGTGCTTAGGCTTAGGGAGAGAGAGAGAGAGAGAGAAGGCAGTGGGTGGGCAAGAGATAGCGGCGACGGTGAAAGAGGGGTAGTAGTACGGCAGTGTGCCCAAAGTCTGTGCCTGAGTTTGTAGACAGGTGCCCATGTCAGTGAGGAGAGTGAATAGACAGAAAGACATGGAGAGAAAGACGTGCGGGTTACCTGTGAGTGCTGGGCGATGCGTCACTATTCTCTCCCCTCGTTTATCTTTACTGTGTAGCCCGATAATACAGCGGTGCTTTAAGTGACAAGTGTTGATATTTCCCCTGCCTAAGCCTTCCTAAGTGTTTATGATTCCGTCGAGCAATGACCTTTATAGAACCCATGGAATTCAAATTCTACAACGACAATGAGAATGCTAGCAATCTCAGTGGATTCATAATTATATTATTGAAAATTTAAATTGAAAGGAAAAACGAAACAAATGCTTACATTTAACCGACTTTTATTAACAAAACTAAGCAGAAAAGTCAACTTCGTCATCATTACAATCCCTTCTAGAGTCCGGCAATGTCACTACTTTTGTTGTTGCAATCGTGTCAGTAGACGTTCTCTGAGATTTCACAGGTACCTCCTTAGTTTCATCCTCCTTGTCTTCTCTCTTTTTCTTCATTCTTTCCTTTTACATATCCTACTCTGTTTTGTAGTCTTCTTCAAGAAGCAAATCTTTGGCAGAAAGAGACAAAAACATGTCTAGTTCGCGCTTCTTGCCCTTTTAATATCCTTCCCTTCGACATCTTCCATAACGTTGAACGCCAGATTGAGAAGATAAACTGATGAATGTCCACCTCCTTTTAGTTTGAACCGCTAAACCTGAACCCATTTAAGTTATAAACTACAGAGTAGAATGTCTTTTTGTTAATGCCCATCAGGAAAGCCACGTTCTTGTTTTCCAGGCAGTACTGAGCGTACATTCTCATCATCATTCTAGACTCCTTGGAAGCGCTGACCGAAGAGATGCCGGGGTTGGTAGTCGTATCGCTCTTCTTGTGGTGCTCTAGCGCTTTCGCGATCATGGGGCTGATTATAAGCTCGCCAATGTCCGTCATGTGATCGGCCACTCTTTTGAACACCTCTATCGTTACCATCGGGTGATGCTCGCTACGATCCACCTCTTTGTTGCGTTCGTTAATGCGCATGGGCAGCGCGGCAATCCTAGCGGCGTACTCCCTAATCGAGCAGCCCCTGCCATTGGCGTTGGACAACATTCTGTCAGACGGCTGCAACTAAAGGTTCTCCTTGGAAGTAATGGCCTTCATCCTCTTGTCTTTGTTGTGGGGGTCACTTACTCGCCCCAGAATGGCAAACTTATCCATTTAAAGTGTGTCTTGAAGCCAGGGCGTCTTATCGACAGAACGTTGTTGCAAAACATTTCATGAAGTCCCGCCAACGGATAACACTTATTGTAAGTGTCGAGAGCGTTAGGGTCACAAGACCGAGCCCAAGCCGAGCAGATGCAATAGTTTCGGCACTCGCAGTTGGTCTTGTTCAATTTAAAATTGCAGTTGGTAAAGGCGGCATAGGAAATACTCGTCTCCGACCCCATACTCGTACTTGTTGTTGGTGCTGCCAACAGAAGGATGCGCTTCGATATGTTTCTCAGGCACAAGCAGACCAAGTTAGCAAAGAGACCGATAGCCAACCTGTATAGATTGACTGGATTGGACATGATCATGTTGACGGCCAGCTCCGAATAGCTTTTGAAGCAAGTGGTTTGATCGTCCCTGATAAATTCGGTATCGTCGAGCTCGATAGAGTCTTCGACCTCTTCGCATTTGGCGTTTAAGAACCGCACCATGCATCTATCAGTTTGCTATTTTCGTATCCTTTACAGGGCGCCAGAGGAACCAGCGAGTCCATAATGTCATAGACAGACTCTTTCTTGTCGCAGACGAACATGTTTTCGGCGGCAGCCGCAGCAGCGCCCTTGTCTTTATCGTCGCTGTCACCGGTACCCGATATTTTGTCGCTAAGGAGGTCGTCAAACGTATTGTTGTTGTTATTAGTTTTGATCGAAGCCAATACGACGTATATATCGTCTCCACTGTTGCTGCTGCTCTTTAGTGCATCGTCCAAGCCAGCTTCAGTCGACACTTTGCTGTTGTCAAACTCGGGCATGTCCATTCCACTATTATTGATAATGGCACTCAGATCGGACGCGTTGGTGTTATCGTCAAACTTTTTCTGGTTCTTGCCTCTGTAGCCACAGATCTCAAGGCACTGAGCACCTCTGATAACCGGAACCAACGTGAATAGTCTCACTTAGCTGCCCCAGACTTAAAACTCGACATTGAACTCCTTGGGTAATGTAGTACACTTCATCAACTTGTTATAGGCATCTCTGAAGGTGGTTTTTAGGTAGGCTAAACACTTTTCCATATGCTCTGACCTGACCATGTGTTTAACTTTTATGCTGGACCAATGAGTGGACGTCTCGGGATTGATGAGTTGTATGCAAGTCAGCTGGTGAATGTGGAATATAAAGTACAGCGTCCCATTCACTTTATCGGCGTAGTCCTTGGCGGCACCGATGTCGACCGAGACGCCCTCACGGTAAAAGTACTCAAGAAACTTTTCCGAAGGCGTGGACCAAGGAGCGACGGGACCGCTGATCTGTCGTTGTTGCTCTCCGATAGAGTACGCCGTATTCTCCGCGAAAAGAGTACAGCGTGCAGCATGCTCTTGATGTGGGCGTCTTCGTCTTCAATTTTTTGCTTAATCTTCAAGCTAAACTTGTCTTCCATATCATCCTTCTTTGCGTCATCGCCCAAACCGCAGCCGCCGGTACCACCGCCGGCGCCGCCCATTGTCTGCAGCAACAGGTCGTTGTTTCCTCCATCGACTCCCAAGGCGGCCACATCGCCTCCCTTCTTCTTTGCTTTGAACAATTCCAAGTTCTTTTCTTAATGTTGACGTTTATCTTGAGGTTACCCTCGGTTAGGACATTTCCCTTCCTCTTGTTTAGACAGCGGACAAGCTCTTCCATCTGCTCCGTACTCAAGAATTGAAGCGCGTCGTAATCCTTCTTGGCAGCATTAGAGAACATTATTGCAAAGTAGTTGGGGGCCCCGCTAGCTGAAAGTCCAGACAACACTTCTCGAAGAGGACCTGAAGAGATATCATCTAGAACAAGCAATTTATTGTTGCCCGATTCTCTCTATCCAGCGAAGACGTAACAATGTCTTTAGAGATGGAAACTTCGAAACCTAATGTGCTGATCCTTTACAGCCTGGGGTTTATATCGGGGTGTATGCTCGCCTCCGTGTTGACCCTTTCTGCTGTTATTTACAAGAATGGAGGATTGACAAGTCTGCTGAACGGAGGCCTGAGAAGGGAAAGGAACAGCAACAACACTCTTAGGAGGAACGCCAAAGAAAACTATAGTATACCAGAGGCTGTGGTTGGGAAGCCATGTTGCAGAGACGAACGTGAGGATTTTGAGGGTTCGTGTGAAAGATTCAAGAAACAGCGAGGAAAGGATGATGATGGTGCCTATTTTTTCCTCTCCGTTGCCGGGGAGACCTGCCGAGGAGGAGGAGGGTGACAAAAGGGGGTACGATAAGCGTAGATCGCCGCCTCTGAGAGTGATGATTCCTATAGAAATAGAACCGAAGAGAACAGAACCAGCGGTGACAGAGGACAACAAGAAGAACAAAGAAATATATTTGGATATGTCCTCCTCATCATCATCAGCCAACAGCAATAGTAGACCATCACTGTATAGCAACAAGACTGCCATCAACTACGCCAACTGTCGTCGAGGCGCTATGTTCCTTCCTACGCCTCCTCCCTCTTTTAAGCAGAAGCAGCAGCAAAGGAGACAGGAATACAAGAGCCTGGAACATTTTTACGAGTCCATCGACAGTGTGAAAGATTGACCAGCACGGTTTGACCTCCGATCCCTCCTCCACCGCCACCGCCTCTGTCAGTAGCCCTGATGGAGTCTTTTCGCACCTCGCAGACGGGCGGTAGCGACTTTGTTACAGACTTGCTCTCTGTCGTATCCGAAAATATCGTTTCTCTGACAGTACAGCAGCGTTTGGCCAGTAAAGTGGCTGAAGCCGTGAATAAGATTTTCGCCATGAAAATCTACGTCCTCTTCATGGACAAGGCTCGTCTGGAAGCTAAACGGGCCGGGGGGAGGAGTTACAAATGGTATGGTATATGCCCATCACTGCCCGTACTCATGTTTACGAATGCGTTGGAACAACAGAACGTAGAGACTAGATCGATTGCGTCCATAACAGACGGTCTTTTGACAAACTTTATAGACGCCGTTGTCAGCTCGGGGGCCTGGGCGGTGAGTGAAGTTAGACGTCTCTTGAACGAAATCGTAGCCGATTCATTCCTATACAAACTGGTTAATGTTATACCAATCGTTGGTAGGCATCTGCTGGCAATCTATTTCATCAACGAAGCAACCAGCAACATGGGCATGTGCAGCGTATCCAGAAGACAAACCTCCATACAATCGACTTGTTTTGACAAGAGGACATATTTTTATTTTTTATTTTTTTAAAGAACCAGGTTTGCCTTTCTCTAAACACATCCTGTCCGAGATTCCCTCTACTTTGTTCAATCCGGATAATAGTATGGATCGGAACATCTCCGATGTCCTGTTGGGTGTGTTGCAAGACATTGCCAACAAGAAGCAAGAAGACTCTGTCACCAGCGCGGTATCAAGGACCGAGAGCTCGTCAAAGGACGCATGTTTTTCGATACTTGTTCCTGGAAACTTTTACAAAACTTGCGGTAACGTGACGATTATTATTAAAGATCCCTCTGATGGCAAGAAAAGAAACTCTAAACACGTTGTTAGCATCACCAGAACTCGGGCTGCTGTTGACTTGTCTTGGAAGTACGTCGTCCCTCGCGCTCTTACTATAGAATACAACAACGATGACGGTTTCCAGAAATTATTGGAGAATAACGATCTCAATTCGGTACTAATTAAGATTAATAGTAAGAGGAGGACGGCATCTTTCGTCGGCGCCGTGGGTATGCAACTTTCTATTGTGCACAACGTTGGTCGGACTTCTTTGAGCGGACACGACAAACTAGAACATATCGTAGTCTCTCATGACGGCCGTGGGGACCAAGACGTCATCTTTTCAAATCAAAGACGCTAACACCAAAGCCGTGTTCTGGGATCCCCTAATCTCGATATCTTCGCTCAGAGAGGCGGCTGAGATCAAGCTCATCAGAGACCCGACGGATACCATGTTGAAGAAGACGTTCAAGATTTTAAATGACGGAAAGATTGAAATCAATGCAAACGTCGTGTCTTCGCCCGGCTTTACTTGGTTGTGGAAGAAGTTCGACAGATCATCGTCGTCATCGGAAGGGAGCGAAGAAGTAACAATGGTGACAGAAAGAGAAAAAGACGAAGAGGATGCCAGAAAGAAGAACATGTAAAAGTTCTTTGCCACTAGGTTCGGACCTGCGAATGCGCTTAGCAGAAAACAGAACAAATTCAATAGACTCGATAGTGGCTGGGGGCCTGTTCAACAGCGTCAAAACCTTTCTTCTACTTCCTCTTCTTCTTTTGAACCGGCAGAAAGGGCTTCAGTGGCCGATACCAAGACTTTCCTGCAGCAGGATATATTCAACGTACTGACCTTGTTGTTAACGCGCTTCATGGTCGTAGTTAGCAAGAACGAACTGCCCTTCATCAAAAAGATTAGCAGCAATATAGACAAAACAGCATCCAAGTCGCGCTCGGCCCGGCTCACAACCTAAAAGACGTAATGGACAGAGTTGTCGTAGATAGCAACGGTAACGGCATGTTTAAAGACAGTAGAGGATTGTTCAGGCCAATGTACGAGTTTGGTTCAGCGGAAAGTGGCAGCAACATTAATGCGTTGGCGACAACGATGGGAATGGCTGCACTCACTACGATAGGTGGCAATCTATTCTCTTTACTGGACAGACTCAACAATAACAAAAACACTAGAGCGAGGGGCATAAGAGGCTTTGCGCCTTGTTCTTTCGGCTTAGATAGCCGTTCCATTGATTCGTCTATACGATTGATAGATCTAGTTCAAAACAACAAGAGGAACGCAAGAATGATTCAAAACGAACGTCTTCAAGAACAAAAGAACCAAATGTTTCCGAAGTTCGTTCTAAACGACATGCCCAAACCCGGACCCGGTAAAGACTTTACGAGCGGACAGATACTGTACGTTTCCATCAATCCTAGAGATATCTTGACGGACACCCAGTGGTTAGACTTCATGTCGGCGGTAGAGTACGGCACCAGGGACAGCATCAGCGCTCTTTCTTCTCTGAAGTCGGAACAGAGTGCCATAGACAAAAAGCTTCGCAAACTCTTGTCCGATTGGAAGGACGTGGTGGCAGACAACACGGGTAAGTGGAATACGGAGATGGTCATCAGCAAATTCGAACGACAGACAGCCAGTCTAGCCGAGATGAGCAACATCGTGGCGGCGAACGAGTGCTTCGTCTCTGGGCACTACACAGCGCTGACTATCGACAGATACAATATGATTGCTCTTTGTCGTTTCATCGAAGACGTCAAGTTCTTGATAAAGATAGCGAACGTATGGATAAAAAGCGATTGAAGAGGAGTCATGGAAACAGCCAACGATCTCGCATTCATGGCTCTCAAGGAGAAAATTTCTAGAGGAATTATGGTCGCTTCGAGGGTATCTTTGTTTCAGGAGTCGCCCAAATCCATCGCCTCCGCGGAGCGCATACTATAACACACCATATAGGTGATAATTGTCAAAACGAGCGCCAGAAACTGGCAAGCAGTAAAAACGGTTTTACTGAAATCCATATCATAATTAACCAACGTCGCCATGGACACTACAGAAGTTCTTGACTCTATGTGTGCTGAAGTCGCTAGACAGCACGATGATACCCCTGTCGTTGCATCAGAAGAAAAAGAGACAAAAACTTCAACTGCTGCTGCTGAAGCTGTTGAGAGCGCAGAAGCCAAGAAGCGCAAGCGCCCATCATCATACTCTGGGTCCAAGTGCTCTTCAAAGTAGGCAGCTCGTCTGGCAGAGGAAGCCAAGCAGAAACAGGAGAAAGCAGCCGCCGCTGCTGCTCCGGTTAAGGCCGAGGATCGTGAGCACGAGATCAACCTGGCTCGCGCTAGGCGTCCAGACGCGGAAGTTATCGTCAAGGATTGCACCATCAATCTGTGTTGCCGCGATACCGAGTTTGAAGCCTTCAAAAACGCAGTCGCTAAGGCGCATTCAGGAGTGAAAACTTCAGAGTAGTTTATATATATATATATATATATATATATATATATATATATATATATATATATATATATATATATATATATATATATATATATATATATATATATATATATATATATATATATATATATATATATATATATATATATATATATAAAAGTGAAAACAATAAAATTTGGGTGAAATTTAATACTTTAACTAGACCTATCTTAGTTTTTAAGAATTCAAAAACCTGCCCAGCTTTTTCTATTCCTCTCTGGCTCTGCCTCTCTCTATCTCCTGAGCATCTCTCACAACATTCGTTAACTTTACCCTTAAAAACCTGCGCAGGGTTTTTGGTGTAAAAAGATGTGCAGGTTTTTTTGGTGTATACCCGATCAACACAAAAAAAACCTTCGCAGGGTTTTCATGTAAAAAGCTGGGCAGGATTTTTGGTGTATATCCGGTCAACAAAAAAAAAAAAAAAACCTGCGCAGGGTTTTTGGTGTAAAAAGCTGTGCAGGTTTTTTGGTGGATATCCGATCGACACTAAAAAACCTGCGCAGGGTTTTTGTGTTCACCTGATCAACTCTAATAAACCTGTGCAGAGTTTTGGTATCAAAAGCTGTGCAGGTTTTTTGGTGTTCATCTGATCAACGCTATAAAACCTGTGCAGGGTTTTTTGTGTTCATCTGATATCGTTGTGTTTTTCAGAATATTTTAACCATGAAGAACTTGCGCAGCTTTTTCTGAATGTGCCACCAAATGCAAGTTGACAACCGACGTGAACGGAATAACTCTAGTTCGAGCTCCGACCGGAATCGGACAGTTGCTTACGCGTGTGAACCTCCGGCTGTCATCGGTATCGTTGAGCTTTTAAGAGTATTTTGATTAACAAAAATCCTGCGCAGCTTTTTTTTTCAATAAACTTCTAAAAAAGCCCAACAATACCGGCGATACCAGTTAAGCCGGGCCTCTGAATTCAACTAAGTCTCGGAGCGGGAAGAGAGCCGGTTCAACTGATGTCACCGGTATCGATGGGCTTTTCAGAAGTTTATTAAAAAAACAAATACTTCAAACAAAAAATAGAATAGAAGTAGGCGATAACCTGACACATAGGCGTCCTCATCGAGTGGTCAAGAAAGAAGGAAGAGGAAGGAAAGGTTTCAGTAAACGGACAAAACGCAGGATTAATTTAATGGCGGTCGTGGGCATTAAGCTTTTGATCGCGCTTCTTTTGACCGCACCGCTCTGATCTGATTTTGTATTTAAATGGATGGTTGAAACTATTTTATATTATTCTAAGTTCGTTCACAACGGAAACACCGCGTGAAGACAGCACCAGGGCCATGGATATAGAAGATAAAACCATTCAAGTCCAACTCGCTGACATCTTTGCGGCCATCGGTCAGATCATACCAGTTTACGACTCTTCGCATTCTGATTTCGTAGACAACTACAAGATGAATCACGCCGCTACCAACAGCAAAAAGAAACATTTCTAAAGGAAACAACAACAGCAACAGGACTCTTTGAAGAAGAATGATACAGACAGAAGGATTGACCTCGCAAGTTATAGCCAGAGACCTGGAAACATTAAAGGAGCATTCCCAAGAGGTCAGTGATGTGCTGGATCAGTTCATGCAGTTTGCCGAAAGAGACAGTGTTTACAGGCAAGGAGGAAGCGACAATAAGAAACGGACCCCCGCCGACGAGAACAAGCGTATAATGGACGTACTGTAGGCGGTCTGCACCAACGCTTTGATAGATACTCTGTTCGTCAAACTATCTTTGTTTTCGGACATTATCCGCATCAAGGGCATGCCTATAGAAAAGCTATCGCAATTCATGACTGCTCCGAAGGGAGATAACAAGGTTTGAAAGATGTTACCGTCCCTGATCAACACTTCTATGGACATTTTGATAAAACTCTGCTGTAGTTGGATGTTGTATGCTTCGTTAATAGATCTTGAGAAGATGGTGACCAAGACTGCTGATAACGACGAAGAGGAAGACGACGACTGCCTACTGGATTCGTCCGACCCTTACGTTTCGAATACGATAACCTACATTAACAACATTATTATGAAGAGAAGGAACTCTTCCCTCATCACGCTACTTCCAGGCGAAACCACTCTTCAGAAGAAGATAGGCAATAGGTCTGTAATGATAGAAAACTTGTTTGATGTATTAATCCATTGTTTATCTAAGATTGAAAGTGTACTTTCAGACATGTGAAATAAAAAAAAAAAGATAAAAATAGTCATATTTTCTTTGATAGACCAACTAATGTTCTGAAAAGTTTGATGAACTAACTAATGTTCTGTAAAGCTCAACATTACCGGCGACACCAGTAGAGCCCGGGTCTGAGCGTCACGTGCGGATGCAACCGGAGGAATCACGTCGTACGCGCTCATGCGCAGCACTGGTAAGTTATGAGACATCGACATGCAGTTGTTGAAGAACGACATGGATCTGAGGACATAGTTAGCCGTGAGGTAAGTACGGTGATAAAAAAATGGTCTGAAGCCTTTCCGGACAGTTCAGTTGAATTCAGTGTGTCACTACAGGCTCGGGCTCGGGCTCATCTGGTGTCGCCAGTATCGGCCGCCTATCAGACTGACACGTGAACGGAAACAGATCCTACACGTTCTTCACTTCAGTTTCTGTTACGAGTATGCATCGTCCTTTCTTTATCGTAGAATCCTTTAGACATCAACCCGTCGTAACTGTAGTGGTGATGATTGAAATATGGTCTGTAGTATATAGCCGTCTTTGAACGTGAGCTTTTTTTGCTACAGTAGTGAAAGGGTTTAACATACTCTAGTATCCGTTTTCTTCGATGTCGCAACTCATCTTAACGCACGTGCCTCCTCCCACAGACTTGCACACCAGGCAGTTACCCACACCGTGCATTTCAATACTCGCTTGTGGTAGTCGAAGGTATTGTATTCTTGCTTGAGCTCTCCGGGAAACAACGAGGTTATGGTTCTGGCGTCCACCACATCTGGTGGGTCACTATCTAAACCCAAAGAATGAGTAGATACTGGAAGGATCAAAAGGGTCGGTAGGTATGACTTTTTTGTCGTAGACAGACATTTTTTGTTTGGGTACCAAATGAAAAACAAAATTAACAGTCTTTATTCATCACATGAACGATAGAACATGAGCGATAGCGGCCATCAACCGTTCGAAATCGTGCAATTTTGAACCACAGTCAATACTCTTCAACATTGTCAACAGACTAGAATGCAACTTTTTGATCTTTTCCTGGTTTGAGTGTGAAGACCTCTGACGTACAGCCACTCTACAATGTTTTCGTACTGCAGTACCAAATCCCCGTAGTCTTCTCCATCATAAACCGTCTCGTAGTCGCGAATATGCTTGCGTTTTACGGTTATAACGTTTCTCTAGACTTCGTCTTCTACTCTCGACGTATTCCTGGAGCAGCAACCCAAAGTTTAAAGAGGAAATCGATTCGTTGTTCAGTTCCCAATATTAGTTGGAAATCAATTCGTGTTCCCAATATTGGTTGGAAATCAATTCGTCGCTTGGCTCTCAATATTAGTTGGAAATCAATTCGTCGCTCGGTTCCCAATATTGGTTAGAAATCAATTCGTCGCTCGGTCATCCATCTCCTGTGGATAGGGGTTGTTGAGGCTGTGGTGGTGGTGGAAGGGACTGGTCGAACATATAGGTTGTTTGGTGGCGGTAGATCACTATCTCTTTGTACAGGTTCGAAGAAAATTCTGTTCTCTCATCAGACGATAATCCCATAATCACTGAAGGGGGGGAAGCCGAAACATCGTGACCGGAAGTGATCGGTATGCCGCCATTTTCTATTTGATAAGAAGCAGCAGTGTCATCGTCGGTTGCTGCATCCGAAGTCGCCACTGTCGCCTCTGGCTCGGTTTCAGTTCTGGGAGTAGAAGCAGCAGCTTCTGCTGTTGTTGCTTGTGTCTGTGCCATCTCCTTTTCCCATTTGCTTTTGAACAGTGTTTGGTATACTGTCGTAAAGATCCTTGTCCTTGTCTTTGCATATTTCTTGTCGACACAAAACACAACTAGGGGCCTTTGCTCTAGCCAAATACTTTCTAAGACAAACCGTGTGTAGTTTGACCTTGCAGCACCGCATTGAGTAGGCAGAAGCTTTTATCTCGTCCCAGCATATAATGCAGGTCTCACCGCCGCCTACAGAGTTGGGCCTGATAGAATACTTTTCTCTGCATTTCTGTAAGAACTCAACGCATTCAGGATACATGCTAGCCAACGTCTCGTTCGAGATGGACAGGGTGCTCTTCATGCCCACGGCCCAATCCGCCCCAATCCTTTGTACTAAAAGCTCGGCTATCCCCAGCTCGCCTCTCTCGAGAGCGTAGTGAAGTGCTGTTCTACCGGCAAAGTTTATTAGGTCGGGATCCAAATCCATGCTGTTCTCTGCAACAATGTTTTTTAGTATGTTGAATACTGTTCAACATACTAAACTGTTGAATGCCATCCCCTGAATGGCATTCTGTTTCACCAGTATGTGCAGTACGGTCTTGTTGGTCGTCTCATTATAGAGGTGAAGCTTTTCCCCCCGACATGGTAAACAACAAGTCAAATAGTCTTGCCGTTAAAGGTAATGAGTGATCGGTGAATATGGTCGATCCGTTGTTCTTGTCGTACCGGTTGGAAAGTATGTACCATCTAATGCTGTGTTTTCCTCCGCTAGCCTCGTTCAAAACGAACTTGATGATGAGAAAGTAGTCGTGCTTTATTAACTATCTCCATACTGTCTCATAGCCTTCGTATTCGCTGAAGAGTAGATGAGGGTTTACAAAGAGGATCCGGTGCAGCGTCTTCTAGTCATAGCTGCTGAGTTCGCGAAGCGTATAAGACCGTATAAGCGTATAAGAATATTGATTCCTGAAGAGGACCCATTTCGGTACCGATCAGTCGGCGGACGATGTTTGTAAATTTGAAAAGTATTCGGTAGAATCGTATGTTTGTGTCTTTCTTCGAGCTCGGTGATAAATTGAATGATCCAGGTGGATACCCGGTTCACTGTATATACATACATACGCACGTCAATGTTGATCCATACTGTGTCATCAATAAGCTCCAACCGAGACTCGACACCAGGCGGTAATTTGATTGATAGTTTAAATGTTCTGAAAAGCCCAGTTGAGCCTGGCTGGAGCTTGGAATGACACACTGAATTCAACTGAGCGTCCAGGCCTGTGTTCCCCAGTTGTGTTCGCGCGTGACCCTCAGGCTCCGGCCATGTTCAACTAGTGTCGGTGGTTTCGTTGAATTTTTCAGAAGTTTAATTAGATTAAAAAGCTACACAGGTTTTTGAATGTCAAAATATTCTGAAAAGGCCAATGATACCTAAGCCGGGCCGTCCCGGCTCAACTGGCTCACCGTTATCATTGAGTTTTTCGGAAGATTCATATTAATATCAAAAGTTTGGTCTTGACGTGGTAGGTTTTAAAAAGTTTTTTTTTCTGAAAAGCTCAACGATTCCAGCGACAGCAGATGGGCTGGGCCGGAGCTTGGAGTGACACTGAGCGCCCGGAAGAGTCGAGCCTTTTAAAATATACCTCATGAAATCCAAAAAGCTGCGCAGCTCTTTGATGTTAATATGAATCTTCTGAAAAGCTCAATGAAACCGGCGACACCAGTTGAGCCTGGCCTGGGTTGGATGGTCGCGCGCGAACGCAAGCAAACCAAATTTATCATAACTCTGCTGTAGATGAAAGAAGCCCTATCATCTTGTCGGTGCAGCTTTTCCACAGACAAGTCAAGAAGACCGCTTACGAGATTCTTTAACATATTCTCTGTGATACTAATCTCTCTTGTTTGTTCCTCTCCGCTCTTCCTCTGTTCTTCTATCTTGGAGTCTAATTTGTTCATATCCTTTTCTAAATGCTATTCGACGTTGTAGTAGCTCGCATTGCGGGGCGACACGTTCTTCCAAAAGGTAGCCAGATCTCTGCTGAGTGACATCTTCAAGTCGAGCGTTATCCACTCTCCACCAGTTTTCTTGTCGTTAGAAACTTTTCCTTCTCTTTTCCTGTCGGGTGTTAACAGAGGACGGATAGAGTTTGTAATTATTTTGATGATTCCTAGAGGGGAGAAGCATTGTCTTAAACATGAGATTCAAGAACAGAGGCGTTGAAGAAGCTTCGTCGTTCTTGATAAATACACCAAAGTTGTTATTACTACTAGCACTCTCACCCGAAGAACTCTCCTTTCCGCCTCCCTTGATCAACCACTGAGTACCTCGTTCTTCAATTAATTGAAGACTTTAAGAATTCTGCCTTTGTAGAAGATATGCGATGTATGAGCGTTCTGTTTGAGTCATTGACAAACAAGAGAATAGGATGATCTTCACCGGGTCTGCATATAACGAACCTGTCAACTAGAGAGGAAATGAGCGTCGATTCCAGTGTGACTCTGTTTCCAGAACGCATCTCTGTCTCTTCGCTCAGTTCTTCAGGCCAATTGTACAGGTTGCGTCTGGTCCACTCCTAGACCAGCAGATTGGGGGGCAGACTCTCTACTATGTTAGTGAGAAGGACAGGAACGTTTTCTTCTGCGGTGTCGTCCTTCAATAGCGTCGCGGTGAACTTGTCCTTCTTGTCGTTCAAGAATAAGATGAGCACAGCTATCAGCAAGAACCATTCCAGTTTGACATTATCGATATCATCCCAGACGCGTTTCGCGTTGAACGGAGCTTCCATCACTTTGTATAGGTCAGTCTCAACTATAGCCTGAGCACAATTGCGTAAATGGACACACAGTCACTATAGCTCTAGCCATGAGCGCTTTAGGTGCAACCATTCTAGTCATAAAGTCAGTTAACGCCTTGATAGATAGACCTTTGTCTCCCCAAACGTTAGAGAAATCGTACCACCACCAAGGATAGTTAGTTCCTTCGGGGATGGACGGGCAGTGTTAGTTGTGTATTGCCCTCCTCTTCTTTCTCCTCTTCTTCGTCGGTGCATATATCAGCTCGATAAAGCTCGTGTCTTTATCGTCGAACCTGATCAGCCTCTTGTTGATTCCGTTCTCTCTTTTGAGAATGTCATTTTCAAGTTGAATCTTGCCCAAGGCTTCTTTTATAAGGCCAATATTGGCCAAACCTTCACCCTGTAGGATGGCCGCACTTGCTATGCTCTTTGGATCCGGAGGTCGCACCAAGGCTAGGGAGTGAGGTCTGTTCTCAAACACTTTTGTGTGTTCTTCAAATGCCAATGCTTTTCTTTCTTCTTCTGGTATCCTAGAGAGGGAGCTAACGTAATTGGCAAGGACGAGTCTAACTTCTCCAAGTATATTCTCTACAGCTGTCGAAAGGAATTTCATATGATTCTACATGCTATAACAGGCCGTCAGGGGTAATCCCAACCTTCCGGTTTAGCTCGCCTGGCCATGGCCACGGCGTTGATGTTTATTCATTCGAATGTGTCGGTATAGTTAGCGCTGTTAATTATACGTTGAATGTGCTTCAGAAGGTTGGAACTTATAGAATCGCAACTCTTTTTCATTCCTTCCCTCAGATTGTGTTCAGAGTCGTCGATCAGAGATAAAATTAAATCCAATTCATTAGAGCCCATCGTAGGTATATCACCTAGATGAATATGGATCCGAAAGGATTTGTAAACGGTGTGTTCGGCAGTTGGTGTTGGTTGTTTGAATTTGTGTTTATCGTGACGTTAGTTACCCTAAAGAATGGAGATTTTATCATCAGAAACCTTGCCGGTCTTGTAATAACGGAGGATATAAACGGCAAGCTTTGACGTCAACCGTCAAACGTTCTTGACGAGCAGCGAGCAAGAGGATCTGACACGGCCGCCAAGTGGAGAACGGCAGAAGATTTCACCCTGATCAGTTACAGCAGCAAGTATTCACTGCCTGTATCTACAAGTATGGGGGGGAGGTGAGCCGCGGCAAGAGAGTCTTGAGATTGGACCCGAGAGTGGGTCTCGTGGCCCGCATGGGAACTTTTAACAGATTACTAGTTGTCGACTTTGACAAGAACACTCGTCTATAACAAGAACACTGGTCTAGTCAAAGCTGTAAAGTATTTGGACTATGTGCATCCTTTGGATGAGAACAGTCCAATCAGATTAGATATGGCTTCTTCTGCCTTACAGGATTTCGTATGGAACAGGAGAACATTTAGAGGAAACGAACTGTTTCTGTGTGTAAAAATACCATCCGTGGCAGACCACTCATGTAGTTGAAAAGTCAGATGAAAACAGACTAGAATTATTTGACAGTATGGTTGAGGAAGATGTAGTGTCTACAAGCTACATAACATACATAAACAATATCTCTTTTGAAGTTTTATTTACCTAATGAGCCAATTTATATATGTGCAAAATTATAGGGAAAAAATGGTCATTTCACAGAGTAGGGTTAAATCGTAGGCCTTCCCGTCTATATCCCATTTCCACAGCGGTCGAGCTCCGAAGAAGCGCCTTCTTCATCAGCGGCTCTCTTCACCAAACTGGTAAACCATAACATTTATAATTATTAAAACTAAGTTGTAAGAATTTATCGACTTCGGTCATGCACATGTGGGCATATACGAAAAATTCGATATGTTCTGACACAAATATACTATTCTTTGGAGTCAGTTGCTCGATATCAAGGTCATAGTTATTAATCATAATCTTGTCGCCTGACGTAAGCACGGTAGTAGCTGCTTCAAATGCCCCTTGATCATTTCCTCTTCTCCCTCCTCCTGTTGCGCAGTATCGATAGCGATACTCCGTTCCTCGTTTACTTGTTCTTCTTTTTCTGTATAATCCAAGATTACTCTTTGCTTTACACACTGAAATCTTTTAACTGTTGCAGGTGAAACACGTATGGAAAGATAGCTAGCGCCCATAACTAAATTTTTCTGTTGCGGCATAAACCTTCTATTTTATCATCTCTAGCCATTACTGCTCAGGTACTTATGAAAAGATTTCTCATCAACTTGTTCTCCCTTTTGGCTCGTTTGGACCCAAAGTACTCGTTCTGGAACTGTTTATAAGTCATTGTGCCAGTAAGGCGTTTAGCTAGGCATAGAGCATAAGAACTATAATAATAATGGTACGTTAACTGCCTCAAAAGCGCCAATGACATCTTTACATTATATACCAATCTAGGATCTTCTTTACATAGTATTGTAATAACGCTAGTGGCAGCTACCGTAGATATGGATGTCACCATAGATTCGGACACGACGAAACCGGGTATGTCTCCGTGGGACATACCCGGTTTCCAATCAACACCAAGGAGACGTGAAGACCTAATAACACGATGTTTAAAAAGTAACCGTTCGTGACATCCAACCCCTCCACAAAAGCGTAAAAACCACCCCTGTCTTCCATCTTGATGGTCATTTTCGACAGAGCTATGAAGATTTCTATAGGATTCATGTCTCCCGTCAACATTTTTATCATCGTGCCCATTGTCTTTAACAGTAGTATTGTTGCTGTACCTATCGGCGAACGATCCAGCTTGAGAATCTTTAACTCTGGCTTCCAAACTATCAAACAACCGCGAGTCCGATGATGATATAAGGTAGATGAGTGAAGTCAACTGTCCGTTACGGTGCGTTTTGCCAATAGTCTCTCTGTAAGAAATGGCATTATAGGGCAAGTCTATGATAAAATGAACTCGTCTGGCGTTGCATTTGTTTTTTTTCGAGTCGTGGAGGGAATATCCCATGCTCCCTTTAGGGCCAAGAAGCATGGCATCCACCTGGGGAGAGTTGTTAAAGTTGCTTATGCATTTGGCCGTGTTGGAAGTCTTCAAGTTGCTCCTAATCATCATCAAACCGTTATCTGAGAACCTAGAAATGTATTTTCTGTTGGATATTTCAGCATGCTTGGACTCTCCTACCGACTGTTCTATAATGTCTATAGAATTGCCGGGAAGAGACATGAGGGGATCGATGGGAGGAGGTCTGGTTACAACTAGGACGTATAGATCCTCTACCGTGCCGTTTTCCGTCCCGGTTATCCTCGTTAGTGTTCCTAACGCCATGGCTATACACACCTCGGCGTAACCGTTCATGACATTACTCGCCAAAGGCGAAGATTCATACAGGTTAATATCGAATATATTATAGTTCTTGTTCGTCGTCGTCTTCTTTTTTACCTTTTTTTTACTACTACCACTTTCATAAGTCGATGAAGATTAGCCATACAGGAGCAGCGAAGCCAAGTCCGATAAGAACGAATATCCAGTCTGTTCTAGCGACCTTACCGCTTACTGCTGTCATTTTTTTACTTTCTTAGTCGCTTGACAGTGTCCGGTATGGATCTCGACTTGATAGACAGTAGTGCTGCTTTACAGGCGGCCACCGTTTTGCACACTATCGACGCTTTATACTATGTTAGCTTCTTTGATAAAACCTCGTTGGTTATGGGCGCTGAGCAATAGTTGTTTGAAGATAAAGCCGCCGCGGTTGATTTCTCTGGCAGCAGCCCCGCTCCCGAGAGGAGTTTGTCTACGAACCTAACACATTCTTCTTCTTCAGGCATTACAACTTCCTCCTCCTCTTCTAGATCTTTTATCGATATTTTTTTTCCGTTTTTTGTTGTTAGTCTTGGCAGATGAATTCTTGTGTTGCTGCGATGTATCTCCGGCCATCAGGCTCTCTATAAAGAACGGGATGGGGATATCGGAATTCTTCGATGAACTATCTGTGGCTCTCAACATTATAACCTTCATTCTGTGGTCTATCTTCTCAATTAGATCTTGGCCGATAAATTTTCCTTCGTTTATTTGTTTAATATTTAATATGTTTAATGTATTTAATGGCTTTATCGGAAGATTCTGTCAGAGGGGGAGGCAGAGAAGACAACAACGACCGTAGCGTCTTGCCTATACCAATCACATCGGTCCGAACTCTCAACGTTCTCCAGACTTATACTCCTGCTGACAAAGTACCCTCTGTTCCCCAGCAACTTGACTATATCCTCGAGGAACACGGTCGAGTATTCCGAGGCGTCCACGATGCCCGATGGGTTAGACTTGCCCGTTCCTCTCAAAGCCATACAGGAAGACGTGTAAGCCGGCACTACTCCTCTGATGATATGATCTATAGAGTGGAGATCGTCGGTTCCCTTGAAGGGCGTGGCGCTGGCCATGAAGAAGAAGGTATCGTACTTCAGCAGTTCCACCAGCAAACTGAAGCTATCAGCCTTGCTCAAAGTTCCCAAAAACTTTTCAATGTCGCTAACTGAAGAAGAAGAATACTTGCGACTAACATGCGCCTTTTTTTCTATCGCTAGTGCTATTCTCCCTCTATTTGTCAAAAGTGTCTTTCAATCTTTTGATGGTGTCGGTGACCGCCGGCCTCTGATGATGGGATTGGTTTTTCTAATGTCTCATGTCCTCATTGTTGTTAGTCTTGGCAGATGAATTCTTGTGTTGCTGCGATGTATCTCCGGCCATCAGGCTCTCTATAAAGAAACCAAACACTTTCTAGAAACCCCCTGAACGTATCGCTAATATTATGAGCCGTATGGAATTCATTGCACAACAGCGCGTTCAGAAACGTATCGGGTTTAGAAAAGCTGTTTTCGTAATCTCCGAATAAGAATTTGAGTAAGATTGGGAGATTGCAGTTCAAGCCGTCGTACGTCATGAACAGCACCGTCGGGGTCAGCGTCATGTAATTGATCACCTGCGACACGTCCTTCTCTTTTATGTGTGCCTTTATGGCCAACAGATTGACGAATCTGAGCTTGATGGTTTCTCCATTGTGGTCGGTAGTGTTGATGCTGTAGTTGTTGACGCTGCCGCTTCCGCTAAGGCCCGAGTCGAGTCGATCTGCGGCGAGTCTGTGAACCCTTGCTTAGCCAAAGACGTCTTCTCTTGGTTCGGGTTCACTAATATGCCTATTGCGTCCAACTGACAGTCTATGAAAAGAGTCCGACTGCACATCAACGAAATAAAGAAGACGTATAAAGAAGACGTAGAGTGGACCAGTGATCTTCTCCCGAAATGAGATACATGTATTTTGAATTGGTGCAGTTTTGCACTTCTTTTTTTTTTTTTTATGTAGGAAGGACACTGGCCAAGAGCAACAAAAATCTAATAAAAAAAATGTCCACTGAAATGCCAGTCCCATAAAAGGGTCAAAGCAGTGGTCAAAAATTAATGAATAAGTGTCTTGAAACCTCCCTCTTGAAGGAATTCAAGTCATAGGAAGGTGGAAATACAGAAGCAGGCAGGGAGTTCCAGAAAAAGGGATAAATGATTGAGAATACTGGTTAATTCTTGCGTTAGAGAGGTGGACAGAATAGGAGTGAGAGAAAGAAGAAAGTCTTGTGCAGCGAGGCTGCGGAAGGAGGGGAGGCATGCAGTTAGCAAGATCAGAAGAGCAGTTAGCATGAAAATAGCGGTAGAAGATAGCTAGATATGCAACATTGCGGCGGTGAGAGAGAGGCTGAAGACAGTCAGTTAGAGGAGAGGAGTTCATGAGACAAAAAGCTTTTGATTCCACCCTGTCTAGAAGAGCAGTATGAGTGGAACTCCCCCAGACATGTGAAGCATACTCTTGCTCTGCCAGTACCACGCTGATCAGGAAGGAGGCCATCTCTCTAGTCTTACCTATACCGGTACCGTCTCCTATGACCATCCCACCACCATAGCGATTCTTTAGTTTTCTGGCCTTCTTTGTTGAAAGAGTACATGACCGAGTCTTCTTCACTTAGGTAAGGTCTCCATAGTCAGTGCTTGTAGTACTGTATGAGAGCGAGTCGAACCAAGTGTGCCTGAACAGAATTAATGGCGTACGGGCTAGGCAAGTACTTGGTATAGCTTGTCCTTGACGCTACCGCACAGGCCGGCGGTTAGTAAGGTATCACTCTCGTAAATGTCAAAAACGGGCTCTGGAAATGTAGTGCCCAACTCGGCCGCTTCTTAGGATCAAATAAATAGGCGAGACTTCAGCTCTGAAGGAGTATTATGATGACGGTATCTCTTCTGGGTGGCTTTGTCCTTGTTGCTTCCGTCACTATTACCAGTAGAATCTATAAAGGCTACATTTTTGACATTTCCTTTTTCCTCTTCTTCATCCTCCTCCATGGGTTCTAACGCTTTGTCATTGCTAGCTTCTGTTGTAGTAGTAGTGTTATCGAAAAAAAATATGGTTCCATATATACGAAAATGATTAGGTAATCGAGGACACAGTTTATATGTTACACTGACATAAATGTAATTTGTGGGTGAAACGGCATCATTCGAGGACTTAGCCTTCCTCAAGGCAAAAAAGAAAAGGGAACTGGAAGATTTTAAAATACAGCAACAGAAATTGCTACTTTTGAAGCAACAACAAGAGAAACAAAGTGCTGCTGCTGCCAACAAACCGAAGGAAAAGAAATGCAAGAGACAAGAAAAGTATAAACTGCCGCCATAACCGTCCCCTTCTCCTTCTCCTACCGTTATCAGTGCGACCAACCCTCTACTATTACCACCCCCTCCGTCTCTAGGGACTTCCCCGAAATTAAAAGTCGAAAGAGACCGATGAAAGAATACAAGAATGACTGTCTATAATAGTAGAGGCGGCCAAGGAGGGAGAGAAAATTTTGAAAGAAACAATGCCTTTTCCGAAAAAGATGACAAGTTCTCAGGCATCAGCAATCACATTTACAAAATCTCTGCATCTTCTCTCGGCAATCATATATATCGCATGGCAAAGCTGGCAGAGATAGACAGCGCCATATCCGAACTCGACGTCAAGAACAGGTGTTTTCTTGTGTTCAACGAAAAAAAAATGCATAGAGTTCATCAACGAACAGAACGGTGAATACTTCAGATCGCCTTTCACTCTCGCGCAACTTGTCCATATACAGCAAGAAAACACAGACAGAAGTTGTAAAAGTAATCAAAACTCACCTTTGTCACTCGCGACGAGAACGAGAAACAGAAGCTCATCGGCGGACGAGGTATCATAGGCGACAACGGGGAAGGGACCAAAAATGAAACGGTGTGAGAGTTTACCACCCGAGGAGTAGATCCGTCCGTAATGGCCAGAGTCTTGATGAAAAAGACGTGCGCCGCCGACGACGAAGACGAGGGCTACGTCAGACCACAGGAGCGAGTGTCTCTCGATCTCCGAATTGGCCTCCGAGTTGCTATCGAACTACAGGAGGCTCCTAGTAAAGAACGCCAGAGACAAGAGGTGTCCATCCAAGCTAAAAGAGCGTGCGATCAATCCCCAGTGGGACAATCCTGTAGAGTACACCGAGATCAACAAAGTCATCGACGACACGCTGGACATCATGCTGAGTATGTCCCTGGAGAGCGTCTTTATAAACCTCACGGTAACCAACTATAGGCGAAAGTTTAAGCAGTACACGGTTTTGCTTCGCCATGTTTATCATGGATCTATGCCCCTTTCTGAGAGAATATATACAACAGTACAACAAGTACTAGTACAACAAGTATAGTACAACAAGTACTTGGAGAACCACAACCACGGCAACGCTGTCAGTCCTTTGTCGTACAATTTCTTCAACTTTTCTCGTACATGTACGCCAACGGCCAATGTCTATGCTTCGTCTCATATATCCATAATGAACTTTTTATACATCCACCTTTTCAATCTTGTGTCCAGTGTGGCGCTGGCCTTCTCGGTAAAGCGCCTGTTGGACATTGATTCTACGGTACTCAAGGGAGGTAAGACCGCCATATGGGACTTTGGCTCTCCGGCTAAGACTAACATCCACACGAGAACCATGGTGTCCTTCCTGGGATTCGCCAAGAACATGTTGCGTCTCAGCATGTCGATTCTGAGATCATAGATCCGAACAACAAGTACTTGAAGAAGAGCACTCTCTCGCTAGAGAGGTAGTGCGACGCTATACTCTTTGTCTTTTTTACTTTTGTCTTGTTTCATCGGTTCAGTATGGCCAAGAAAATAAATCTAGACGAATGCATAAGACTGATGTTGGGGCAGACTCATCTGCACATAAACAAAGCAAGAGCTTCCAAACTAGTCAGAATGGCTAAGCCGGATAGTCTTTTCGCAAAATATACCGTGGATGAGCATGTAGTTTGTTTCAAGACGGACATGGACGTGGGAGAAGAGGAAAATGGATGCATCGAGCAAGAGGAAGAGGAAAAAAACTAAGACAATCAATTGGCAATCCAGCTTCATCTACAATCCATCCATCACCTCCTAGTCTTTGCCATACAGCGAGCGTTAGTAGTAGAGTCTACATTTGAAGAGTGCGCGGCCTTACTAAAGTTCGGTATTAACATTCCGAACATACCGATACCGCACTCCAATGGAGGCGCTATCACTTCAATTGACATGTTCGAGAACCTAGTCTCTGACGCTTTTGACAGATTCTACGGTAAGGACTCCTTCGTCAGCATAGTCAACGCCACTAAAAAATCGATGGAGATGACCGAACCGATGCCTAACGATAGACTATCGGCCGACCTCGGAGAGACGTGCGACATTAGAAGAGGAGAAGGAAACTGCGACGACCGCGACAGGAACAATTGCTCGTTCGATATCGCCAGAGACGTGCTGGATTACTTTAGTGCTTCGCCGATGGCGCTCGTGTTCACTGTGATAACGGACGTGGAAGATCGGGAAAGAGTCATGAACATCGGGGACATGGCGTTGCTCGCCATATGGATCAAAGTGAGAGTCCTAAAGTTGGATTGGCAATCTAACGCAATAAACATATCTAACAACAAGCTCTTGGCCACTGATTTGTGCACCCAGCTGTTACTGACAGATCTGGCCAACTTTGGCGTATTGGGAGACTCGAAGATTCTAAACAAACTGGATTGCAACACCAACAAGATGCACAAGGACGGAATCCAATCGCCAACCGAAGCTGAGCAGTTCAATTTTTTAAAGATGATGCCCCTCCAAGACAGAAAGGTCGCGGCCAGCCTCCACGGGCATGTCAACGCTCGCACCCGCACTCACTTGGGAACGCGCTCTGCACGCTGACTAAGGGCGACAGCGCCGTGTTTGGCAGACTCGTCAACAATCTGGATCTATTTCGCCTGGGGCACACTAACAGTGCGATTCTAGTGCCTTATTACAGCAAGTACTTGAAATCCAATGAGAAGGAGAACGGCCTCTGGGGTTACATAAAGAGAACGTCGTCGCTAAGGACCGAGGCCGAGGTTTGTCAGACACGGCAACAGGTCTAGCTGCTGCAGATACTTGAACTTGGAAAGATCGAAAATGAAAGAACGCGCGCTGCGGAGCAGCAGCAGATTATGTTTCCAAATCGGCTTTCAAGATGAAATCCCTTTAGAAGTTTCCCGATCTGGTCGAGCGCCTTCTGAAGGGTTATGCACCTTCGGTGGTGTGCCCCACCACTGGGTTTCTGAACGTGGCCGTGCACGACTACATTCTAAAGTATGACTTCTTCAAAGATAGCAATTGTGTCAAGATGAGTCTGCGCCTACTCGGTGACCGCGACATCGCCACAAAGGAAAAGAAGTTAAGCATGTACAATATTGAAATGAATGGAACAAACAAGAGGAAGCTGGATGACAACGTCGTCGTCACCTTTTCTAACAAAATCTTTAAATCCAACTCTAAAGAGATACGAGATCGACTCAGAGAGAAGGATAAGCAGTGCAGAATAGCTTCCAGTATTAAGAAGGTCCTAGCTCACCCCGTTCAAGGCGGTATCGGTTATAACGATATTGTATCTACAGAAAAATTGATGAAACAGGCAAATAAACTCGCATTCATGTCATATGATTGAGATGGTATCCAGGGAGACGGCAGAGAAGATTGTACGATGGCATATGGAATTCGGTTGCAATTGGAACGACAGGACAAAACTGGATAGGGTCTTGGGCATGTTGGGCGGAGTGGACACGGCTTCCGTGAGGAGCAGGCCCTTCCTAGAGACTAGGGAAGATGACGAGAAGGCACCCGCCAAGATCAGTGACATAATCCACCTAGTACTCAAAGATTACTAGGTGGCGACAGCCGTGTTGAAAAGAAACATAAAGCAATATTCCTTTTGTGAATGCTCGGATCACAGAGGTAACTCTTCGGTCTCTGTGATGACAGCGTGGTTCAACGACATTGACGATAAAGACATTGAAGTCCTTCTTGCGCCGAAAACTACAGCAGACGAAGAGAAAGCGTGATGAAAAAAAGCATGTCTCTGACTAGAATGCTCACTGCTGGTGGTGATCCATAGACCGGCGACCTCACCGAACAGCTTCTATTCATCTCTCTATCCACAACGGGAGGCTGCGGTGCGGACGCAATTCGGAGGCTAGACTATCTTCTTTCAGTGGATCTTGGACCGGACTGACTTACAACATTGAAAAAAAAGATAATAGACCGAGATATTTTAATGAGCAACGCGGTATTTCCCTCGTGTAGGCTCCAGCCTTCGTGCTCCTGCAGTGAGATATTATATATCGTATCGAGTATCATTCGCAAGCTGGAAGAAGAGGATGTAACATTTGCATTTAAGGCTTCCGAGGTTAAAATTTTGGGCGGAGGAGAATTCTTGTTCATCAAATACCCAATCAACAGACAGGGGTCCGTATTTGATAGAGTGTCTTTCAAAGCTTTGAAAAGGCTGGTGGCTAGTGAACCGAACGGCCTAGCCGTGAGCGACACCATGGAAGAAGGCGAAGACAACAAATAAGGGGAATCGGGAGGCTGCAGCATTAAGAAGCTGACGACCGGCAAGATGCCTCCTCTACCACCACTGCCTGTCAAGGCATCATGAAAGAGCAACCGAAACGCCGAGAACGCCGCCACTGATCACGACAACGTCGTAAATATGCAACAATTGATGGCAATGATGTCAAAAGGAAAGAAAAACAATAATGCTAGACAAAAGAGCAGCAATAAAAGAAGAAGAGACGATTCACTCACAGATGTGAGTGAATCTACTGTATTTACTGTATCGTAGGTGCGGTAGCGACCTGAAAGGCTTGTATAACTCCTGCACGCCCAAATCGACCTAACCGACAGTGGGTCTGGTCGATAAAAGGTTCAAAAGAACTTTCGTTTTCGCGAGTGCCTGCCTCTCGAAGAAGAAGACGACGATGTAATTGTAGTATGTGGTTTCGTCCTAGGTCCATGACTAGACCCTCCTCTTCCTTCTCCTCTAGTTTGTTTTTTTCTTATTCTTGTCGTTTGATGCTTCGTTCTTGTTCTTCTTATTTTTGCCCCATCCCAATCCCATCAATCCACTGCCACCACCTCCTCCGATCTTCAGATATGGTTGAAACAAGGGTGTTCTTTTTCTCTTCTTCACACTCCATCGCTTCTTCAGATCCTTTAAGTGGCGCATCTACGTCGCAAAGCCTGAGGGTTTCCTTGTTAACTATGCACACTTTTCTAGCTGACGGACTGTCGTTGATGGGATTCATAGAAGAGAACATAAACCTCTGGGTACCACTATTGTTGCTGCCGACATTGGCCGTGGCCATCTCTAATGCTACCATAGTGGACAGGGCTACTGATTTAGCTCCTAGCACCTCGGTCAGAAATCCGACGAGATAGTTGTATTTAGGAGACGACAATTTTTTTTAAATGTGATCTATATTGCACAAAACTAATGTATCACAATAATATCTATCTTTCCTACGAAAAATTGATGTTGTTGGTTCCCTTCTTTGCCGGTATTGGCACTTAACATCTCTTGGGCGATTACAACCACTTTTTTTATTATGAGATTTCACATGGCGTTGGAAGCGTCAGTTCTTCTCGTCTCCCAGAAGCTGTAGGGCTTGTAGTAGCAGTAGAAGATGGAACTGGATTGCTTACGCTTGACGAAGCATCGATAGTAAACGAACTGTGGTTTAATCGTGCAGTTTCGGCATTAATGATACATAATCTCGTTAACCTAGGAATCAAGCGGTTGTTTACTTGTTTCCTCATACTGGGCATCATCTCTATTCCCAATCCTAAATGTTTCATTACGTTCAAGTCTTTGTTGATGTTGGTATCCAAATAGTTCGAGTTGGCCACGAATAGAGACGCGAACACTACGGCCGCGGCCGTAGTAAGGATTAGAATCGTGAATATGCCCATCCTGTTTTTAAACTTGTCTTTTGTTAAATGTTAGCTTATTCTTCTACTATACGATTGCATACATCGTTGGATGGGTACCTGTTATTTTTATTCATTGGGATCCAGTAGTATAACTGTATCCCTTAGCGACAACGTTTTTCTACCATTCGTCTCTTTTAGATGATGACGAAGAGGACTCGTCATCAATAGGGGGGCTTCAGCATCAACAGCAGCCGTCGGCCGCAGCTATCTCGGGCGGTGTAGCCGAAGAAGAAGTGAGTGATCACGATACGGAAGAAGACAGTGATGAATACTACGAAGAGGAAGATGGAAGATGACGATAACGGTAATGATGAAGAAGAGGGCAACGACAATGAAGAAATAACAGAACGGGCTCTCACTGAAAAAGAAAAAGGAAACGCCGTAGAACCTTTTTTTAATGACATAGTCGATTCCAGTGTTCAACCAGTAGATGATCGCTAAACTAAACAGACTGACGATGCCCTGTCTACATCGGCGGTCGGCTCCGATCCCAAGATGAGTATGTTGTCAATTTTTTTTTAAAGAGACTACTAAGACGACAACTCAAGAAAAAAACGAAAAAATAATTGTTTCATCTAGCGGAGACCACATATCAGATAAAACACCAGCATCCCCGAGTAAGTCCGACGCGGGCGCAACTTCTACCGCTTCTCTTCCGGCGCCACAACCCGCTCTGAAGGAACCTGTCCTTCTTCAGATTATTATTATTATTATTATTATTATTATTATTGTTTATTGACCATCAACATCCCTTACAAATTTACAATTAATTACATACGATTGGTCCATAAAATAATGACAAATAATTCCTCATATATGCAAATAAACTTCATATTTCAATAAATAATGCATCACTGTTAGCAGTTAACCGAAAGAAGAAAGAAAAGAAAGAAAACACTACTTTTCAACTAATAAAACTGAAAAAAAGGAAAATATCCTATAAAAAACAATAATCTTCAAATAAACTGTAACAATTTACATGCGTACTAAACAAGATAAAAGGGAATAACATTCAAAAACATTAACTTAAAACTTAATCAAACTAACCTAATATAAAAAAAGTTGTAAATAAAAACTATTCTAAAAAGATAAAACTCAGGTAAAACTAATCCAAAACTTAATTACACACGCATCAATACAAGAAAAAAATATTAAAATTAGTTAAATCAGAATTAAACATCCCCTAATTAACTACATAAAAAGTAGTATTTAGTGAAAAAATCAGTTGTTGTGTTAGTGTACAATATTGAACCACATGTACCTCTGTCTGTATCTGACCACACACACATGTCCTGCCCTCTACCAGCAATCATCCTCTACCCCTTCTGTTCCACCTTCCAACTTCAATTGCCAGTGAATGTGCCGACACCCAGAACCGAGTGAAGGTAACACGATGGTGCTCACTGACGTTACATTTCGTACTATACACAGAGTGAACTGACAAACTAGGGTTTATATCTTTATATACAATTCGTCTGGAAGAAGTTGAATCAAGGAGATGTGCTCTCAGCTCATTAACTCCCTCACATATGTCGTCAGTGTTGGCATACAACAAATCACTGACGTAATTGCGTGTCCTATATTAACTTTCCATAACAGTTTTTACAGAAAAAACCAAGGGATCATCTTCCATTGACGACCTCTTGTTCCACATCTTACCAAAGAAGTTTCTCTGCCTACTCTTTACTAAAGCGGGCAATGGGGGACAACCAGACTCGGTATAACATACATCATTACATGTAGATAATCGTACTCCCAATAAATATTTTAATGCCCAATTATATAATTTCATCACCGGTCTCAAGTCAGCGTTCAGCCAGGACTCACACCCATACAGTATAGCTGACATTACGCAGGCTTCAAACACTCCTTTTTTGACATGGAATGGAATATCATTATTTTTCTTTAGGAACGATATAAATTGACATGAGCCATTTTAGCGGTGGCGTGGGCCTTCACTGACGACGACATGGACCTATCAGCAGTGAAGGGTGACCCTAGGTACATGTACTGGCTACACGGCTCCACCTTCAGGTCACCTATGCGTACAATTTCTCGATCGTGTCATTTATCACAAAAAAAAAAATTTGTTTTTGCCTCATTGACTTCCATTCCGTAACCATCACAAAACTTATTCATAAGAGACAATTTTTGAATCATTCTTTCTCGGGTAGTTGACAATAGAACAGTGTTATTCATTAGAATATGTATGTGTAACCATTTCAAAAAGCCATCATCATTATAGTTATCCTTAATAAGCTTAATAAAATCATTTACATATATAATAAATAACAGACAGGATGTGAGAGAGCCCTGGCGGTCCCCGATTGTGGCCACGAACATAGCGGTACCAATGATACTCTCTGTCATACTGTACATGGCATAGACGACACATCCCACACCCAAGGCGCATTAGAATTCTTGGCACTAAATCATACGCTTTCCTAAAATCGATAAAATAATCAACAAATATTTTTTTTCTTTCTTCTGGCAAAGTCCATGAGGAGACGTAAGGTTACAATATGTTCCGTACACCAACGACCACTCTGTGGTCGTGAGTGAACGGCGACCTGCCTGCTCACAATATGGTTTGAACCACTGCTCTAGCATTGCGCACAGCACCATATCGAACAACTTCGAGATACTGTCTGTGACGCTAATGCCCCTATAATTTTTAGTGTTTTTCCGATCCCCGCTCTTAAAAAAGGTAAAAAAAAACTTTGGGCGATTCCAACTTGTAGGGTACTGGGCAGTAGTAAATATTGTGTTAAAAAGTGAAGTGACAAACATTATCCACTGGGCTGGAAGCAGCTTAAAAATCCCAGGAGCTATGCCGTCAGAACCGCAAGCCTTATTTGCATTAATCTTAGCAATCTAAGCCGTGACCTCGGCGGGAGAAATCGGGTCATCCAACACCGGTAGCATTACTTGAGCGTCGCGGTACTCATCTGCGAGGTCGGGTGTGGGAACATTCATTAAATTGTTATAATAAAGTTTAAATTCCTCATCAGAAGGCTTAATATCTGCCTGAACACTATCATGTAGGTTTCCTCTTCAATTGATGGCCTGCCACACCCGCCTATCATCCCTGTCTTCTAATAGTCGTCCCCAGCGAGTGAGCATACTGCCGCCACCTCGCATCCTCTCACCGCGACAGCGGCTTGACTTGGCACAGACGTACAGTGTGCTGGCTAAGCTTTCAGCACATTAATTGATGTCAGTCATGTTATGAAACCTTAATATATCAAGATTGTGCACATTATCTGTGAATAAATTTCTATCAATACAAGTAAATCCTACAGGTCTGCGCACCCTCGAATCATGCTCTAAGGATTCGAACCAGGCGTGCGCACCAAGGTGACACGCGCGGCGGTAAACATGGTCCAGACTAATCCGAGGGTAAACAGTTTTCTTGATGCACACAAAAGGATTCTATAATATTTACCACATCATGTGACACCAAACATACATCTAATTCTGACATCCAATTTCTCCTTCTATGGTATGTAGTAGGATATTCATACATGTGAGCGTTAGGGATGTCACTAAGTGCTGGTAACTCACGGACATATTCTCCAAATCTAGCATTCGTGTCCTCCATGATAATGCACTTGTCGTCAGTCTGGAGTTTTTCTTGAATGGCTGAAAATGCATGGTGGGTGAAATATTCAGAGTCGTGGGACGCAATACAGCAAAAACCAAAAGCGACACTTGGAATACATCTTAGTTTTAACCACACTTGATCATCTGTGTTGTAATGTACATTACTAATATATCGAGTTAGATAATTCTTAATCAGCACTATGGTGCCACCTCGGTGGGCTACAACACTATTAGTACATCTGAAGGTTACATAGCCGGACAAAGACACACTCATTTCAGTTTTGATTTCACTCAAGCTGCTGTTCTTTATAGTCCATATAGATATTACAACCGACATTTTCAGGTTTTTCTTTCTCTCTTTTTTCAACATCCTATAGCCGCTTCCATTCTTCTCTTACCGCTGGGTGTGTATCCTTCTTAATGAAGATCCTTTTTATACGCAGCGCTTGGCACGCTCCAGCACAAAATCGCGGTCATTCCTTGACGCCACAGTGATTAGTATGGGGCGGCGTCGACCACCCTCCCGACCCAGGCGTCTTGATGATATTACGGCAGTGGATGATCCTACAGCTGTCCACACTTTCTCGATCTTGGTCTCGTCTGTCATAGCACTATCTATACTCTCGCTCCCTTCAGGCACACCAAGCAGCACCAGGTTACACTCCCTCTCCTTCCGGTCGTGTAGCCATAGCCATAGCGTCGTGTAGTCATACACGTCGTCTAGCCATACATACAGTCGTGTAGCCATAGCCATAGCGCACTGCGTTATCTCACTAAACCAGCAATCAACCACCAGATAGAGTCAAGGTAGCGACAGGGAGGCGGCGCCAGGGCGTCACGGTTGCCTTGAAAACCATGTAAATCAAGTGTGCATGCACAGACTTGGAAAAATCTTCCAGGGAAGGTTTTACCAGCAGTGTTTAGCTTTTACTGCTTGTAACTATAAAGTCCACCGGTTATTCCACCAGTTAACACTCCCAGCATGAACTTACTGCATTCATGGAGTGGTATTCTGCCAAGATCGGCGTACAGAGGTTCTAACAGGGATTAATTCCAGTCAAGTTAGTGGAGACGGGGACACTTGTTTTCACACACCAGACATCACCTCCTCCTACGGTAAAGCGCACATCGGAAAGAAAAGAAGAAGCAGCAGCAATGATAAACCAAGAAGAGAGCCGCAATGCATTCTCAGACGACGATTACGAGTTCGTCTCTACTTTCTTTAATGAAGGAGGTAATAAAATAGACTTTGAACACGCTTCTCAGGAGTCCTTCGACGCCCCTCGCAACAACAACATGCGTCATTTACGAACAGGACACCGATGACGAACTAAACGACGTAGACGGCGATACACAAGATGTATTTAAACCCACTATTGAAAAACTATTGAAAAGCTATAAGATCAGCAGCGTCTGTGGCTAAAATTTTAACAACATTAATAGCAAAAATGTTGCTAAGTCTTCTTCGAGGGGTTTACCTCCTCTTTGTCGTCGCTCATGAGGACAGGCCCGAATGGAGTCTGAAATATCTGGTTTTCAATGGTAGCGCTTTTGGTGCCGGTGAAAGTCAGAGTAGGAACACTTCGCCAACACAGGAGAAGAAGGACACTGCACGAAATCTCTCCTGACCACTAAAGTGTCTCTCCTCAACAACTACCATCACAGATATCACCAGTGCCTGCTCTCCCACCTTTACCCGTTAATGTGTTGTTCTCTGCAGCTTTTCCTCCACAAAAAATTTTACCTCTGCCAGAAAGAATTTACAAGAAGTATATTACAGGGAGAAGGAAGAAGGAAAAGGAGACTAGGATTCTATAGTCTACAACCCCTCTTATACGCCCGAACTGGAAATTTTACTCCTCCTCTTCCCCCGCAAGCGTCGCCGGGATTAATAGTATAAGCTGGCGTATCTGTTTCCGAAATAATGTCGCAGGAGGAGAGTAATGCCAACAAGCTTAAAAAAATATCATTCGCCATCAAAGTCAAGATGCTAAGGGAAGAAACTAAAGGGCTCCAGTGCAATAAATTAGTAGATATGCTCTTTGGAGAAGACGACGACAACCCGACGATGCCATCTCTAGAGATGCTCCAAAAGTTAAAAACAGTCAATAGATATCGACCTCACCATCAAGCGATTTATAGATTACAGAATGGTGGTTGACATCAAAACGGCGGAACTTTACATGAAAGACAAGAGTGCCCTAGAGAACATTTGCAGACAACAGGTCATGTCCAACCCTCTGCTCTCTTCGTTATACTATGATAATTCAGTACCTAAGAATTATAATAAATCCAACACGAAAATCTTTATGTCGGAAAGTCCTCTAGAGGACGAATTAGACTCGGCTTCAATAGTCAGTGAGAAGGACGCCGTCGCAATTACTGCTGCTGCTTCGGTAGTGGTAACGCCAGAATTGATCCTTTATCAGGAACTCACCGATATTTTAACCAACTCTTCTAAAAACACCGATCCGGCTACGCGCTTGACCAACAAGATCTCTTTTCTCAAAAAGATGTTGGCCTTCAAGATTGGAAACATGTGCAACATGAGTAAGATGTTAAACCTGTCTTCATTTATCGTCATGTAAGCCATAAATACGATAAGGGGAGGTGCGGCGACCGAACGAGTCTTGTTGCACGGCGGCGGCAGTGGCGGCTCATTCTACAGTGGCGCGATGGGAGAGGGTCCCTCGCTTCTGTTTGGGACGATATTGGGAGGAATTAATTCGGTCATCGTCCGACCTTGCGTATCGGTAGCCAGACTAGCCAGGACTATGGGCGTACTCATAGTCATGTTAAACTGGCCACAAGAATTCAAAGCCAGCAATGAATACGAGAATAAAATTTGTGAGAGCATTCTCAAGTTTAAACACACTTCCAATGTGTCTCTATCCTTTATTCTGGTTTATGTATTCCATGTAGAGGAAGAGGAGGAGGAAAATGAAACATCCAGCAACAATCCAGCCGCTGCAGTGTATATCTTGACAAACAAGGAAAAAGCCAAGATAATAAGAGATTCCATCAATAATGACAATAATTACAGCGATAGAGACTTTTTTGGATCTCTCTTTGAGGGCTATTACGGACACAATAGTAATAAGAAGCAAAGAGGGAAGACGTTAGAAATACCTATGGAATTACTATATCAGAACGCCTCCAAAGTAACAGAATACAAAAACAGAATAACAGACAACATGTTGAGTGGCATCGAGTAGTTAGAAGAGAATAAGATACTATTGTCCAAGATTCTAAACAAGCTGCCACCATGTATTACATCAACTCTTCTTCCATCAAAAAAGCCAATAACGTTAAAAACAACAGCGCTCACAAAGTGAGTGGAAGCGCTTCTCTGAAAAGAATGGAAAGGAAAGGTATTTCTTCGTCTACTAGAACGATCCTCGCCGACAGGAGAGGGATGGTGGGAGGTGGTTTGAGCGCCAGCCGAGGCAGACTTAGATTTATGATGCTGGTCATCGCCAGGTGGCAGAAGAGAACCAGTGCGAAACCGTCCAGACTGTCTAGGTACAGATGCGATTCTAACGACTCTGATTTTCAATTCGCATCTGTTTACCGATTACCGGAGGGCAGCATTCAGATAATGGACCGACGCATAGTACCTATTGTGTATGCGTTTTTGAAAGCAGGGCGAGGGAGATGGGATCCGTGCATCAAACAAGAGAAGAATGTAGATAGAGCTACCTGTCACAAAAAAAAAAAAAATGGATTTCTCTAACCTCACTGGGAAAGACATCGCTGTCGTTCTGACCATCCTCGTTGTAGCCATTGTGCTGATTGTTTTCATCATCTTCAGCTTTAAAGAGAAGAAGATCACTGTAGTTACATTGAAAAACATGGACTTTACCGTGTATCCTACTATGACTTTCACCGTCACCAAAAGCGCTACCATTGAAGACCAGATATTTCAGACTCCATTCGGTCCTGTCCTCGTGAGCGACGACGACGAAAAGATCGAGGTGGATAAGACATCTACTGTGCTCGTGCAAGTCGAAAGCTACTCTTCCAATGTCCCACTCACCGATAAAGTAAGTGATTTTCACTCGACAGTGAAAACCCCACGATGGTGGCTGACACGACGGCCGAGGCCAAGTGGGACGACTTTAAGGAGTATCTTAGTGCTAAAGCCGAAAACAAGATAAGGTTCCTGTCCTTTATCATTTTGAGGGCCGTCATGGGAGTCGGTAAGAGACTGGAACGATCTGACAAATGGATTTTCTACGTGACCATAGACAACGAAGAACGTGTTGGGATGAAGAAATGTGAAGATGTACTGGAAGACTCGGCAGAGTTCATCGCCTTGTGCACGCCCGTTACGGACAAGGACATGCAGCTAGAATTCGTGGTGTGCTGGGTTGTTTGACGGCAACTACGATAGTATGGAGGTTGAAAAGAAGCCGAAACAAAAGAACAAGAGAGCTGCAGCGCCTCTAACAGTGACGATGACGAATTTGACGAGTGCCAACGCGGCGACAATATTCTGATATCGAGAAAGCTGATTCTGAACGACATCAAAATGACCATCACCGAAGCTGCGAGAGACTCGCCTTTTGTCTTCTTTGATAGATGCATGAGAAAAATATTTTGAAATCTAAATAAGATCATTCGAGCTGCAGAGTTTTTACATGAGAGAATTTAGATGGCCGAAAGAGGATATATAAAAGGATATCGCCCCGCCAGTCTAAATCATAGAAGCAATGACCTCTCCAGAAAAATGAGCTTTATCAAAGTATTGCTTCTGCTGTCGCTGTTTGGCATTTGCCACCAAATTCTTCAGAGAACCTGTCGAAGTCCGCATATATGGGTCTGAGAGCCAATCACGTCAGAGTCGTGTTTGGCAATGTTAACCAAACGGAATTTCCAGATATCGATCCTAAAAAAGAGATTGAGGACGAGGAGTGGCACTGTGGACGTATCAATGATCGACGTGCAGTCTACTTCGATATAGGGATTGATAACGAGTGTCGCTTAACCATAACTCCTTCATTTGTTGGGACTACAGACGTCTTTTATCTCAGAAGATGGCTTCTTGTTCTTTGTCTACGGACGGCCGCGCCAAGGGCGTCAAGTATCCCTTCCGTTCCACACACTCGCTGCTTTGGAAGAGTTGCCAGCGGGATAACTCTTTTGCAAACCCCATGAAGGGGAGCATCATCAACAAAAAGAGAATTACCGAAACTGCCTCCTCAAATATGATGCACAGCAACAGCAATCACTTTGAAATCTCGAAGGTGGACCCCGCCGACACGTACAGACTACCAACCGACAGAAGATTCTTAGAAAAGGTCAAAGTTTTATTGACCCAATAGTTCATTGTCCAAATGCGTCGAATGTACGACCGGTAACTTGTTCCACCTCGGCGGTTTGCCGGGCGAGGGCAAGACGGCCACCATCACATCTTTGATCGAAGACTTGGCCGACGCCAACATGACCAGCAAGGGCGCAGCAAAACGAACGCCGGCAAGTCGAACATGTTCTCTTCGTGTGTCGATCAATCGACGCCGGGTAAGGACAGCGGGTACATGGTCGAGTCCAAGTTCGTTACCATCAACTCGGGCTTCGCCATGCCGGTTATCAAGAACAGCGCTGATACTGAAGACGTGATGATCCAGTGTTACATCAACAACCTTAGTCGCAAGTTTTTCAGCAACATTTGTCGTTCTGACATGATTGTGATGGACGTTTAAACCATGACTAACATCAACATCAACATCAATCTATTCATAGATTGTCTCCTGAGGGCCTCCAGAGGCAGACCCAACGTGCCGTTCGGTGGTACGCCCGTGATATTCTTGAGCAACAACAGACAAAATTCTGCAGTGGTAGATAGGAGGAACTCTTCCACCACAATGATCAGAGGAGGAGGAGCCCTTGATGTGAATCCTGATAAAGATAAGACAGCAGGAAGGAGCGTGATAGATTTGATTTCCGAAGTGTTACTCAAAGTATTGGTCACCTTTGTACAAAGCAAAGACTTTATCACTTTGTTCACTAGAGGCTGTAAAATAAGGAAGGACGCTCTCGTCGACAGACATAGTTTGACAAGAGTCTGATTGATGATAGCTTAGCCGTGACAAATGAGGTTCCAAACAAACGACACAGGACGTCTTCTTTTCTTCTTCGACACCTCCGGAAGCAGCAGAAGAAGAAGACAGCAGTAGTATGGACGATCTGGATCTCTTTGACGATAGCGACTTTGAAGAACTCATGACCGAGATGTTGGACGTGCACGAAAGACCCCTAACTACCTTTGCCGTGTGCATAGACAAGATAAGATCTGCCAATGGAGGCGGAAAAGAAGAAGAAGGGGGAGGAATCGCAACGGTAGCCAAGATCACAGGCTACGACGTGCTCAGAGAGGAAGCTCTTCGAGCCGAGATTGCCCACGTCGACAAGTACCTGACTTGCAAGGGCGAGAGAACAAAGAAGATGGTGGACGACATGGTAGAAGAGATTGTGCACTTTGCCACGCTCGCAAAGCGAGAAATTATAAACACTGGACGAGAGAGGCTCTATATCCTATCTGGGATGACAGACATGTTACAGGATTGTCACGTTCTGTCTTTGGCCAACGAAGAGATCATCAACATCAAACTAAACTTCGTAAATGATCCGAAATGTTTAGATTCGACCGAAATCGCAGCCTGAATATCGGAAGGAGTAGAGGATGAGAGTGCCGAGCGTGTATCCGACGCAATCATGAATGCCATATATAGATCTGGAGACGAACCGAAAGTATTCGTGCCGTTAGCTGAAGTGTTCAAGTTCGTAGGCGCCGTTCACGACACGTCCGAGTACTTTTCCGAACTCGCCAGCATAAACATGTATTTTGACACAAGGGAGTATCTCTTTGTTCTTGTCTTTGAGTCGAAGTTGGGAATCAACACCAAAGGGCAGGCCACGAAATATGTGGAGCAAGTGTTGGCGAACCACGGGTGTTCAGTGAGGGGAGTGGAAGCCTTGGAGTCGTTGGACGAGTACAGCTCGTATTTCGGAGTCGTGGCCAATAGAACGCTGCACAAGGCCTGTCCGACGGAGCCGTGCGCGCTGGAATCTTCTGCTGAATTTACATGCGAGTACGCCAGTCGACATCAACCACTCTACGCCTCTTCCATAGAGAAGATATCTCACGTATGCTGAGAGTCCATTAGCGACTTGAAAGGGTTGCTCATGTACAGAGGAATCTACACCAAAGGACCCTTTTTCTCTTACCGAGGTAGGAGAGCCATCACGCACGTTACACATATCGGGAAGGATGAGTATGGACAAACCTGGGAGGGAAACAAGAGTACAAAAGTATACAAGACGATGAGGATTTGCTCAGCGAGGGGAACCTGTGCAACGTGTACAGGAGAATAAACAAGCTAAAAGACGAGCGCGACTTGATTCGGAAATGCACCTTCCAACACGTGGGTGTTGACAAGTGGGATGAGGGACCCACGTACAATAGACATCACTTGTATGCCGAGTCATCAGGTATCGTTAGTCATTTATAACATTTGTAACACTAAAACATAAGTTTGTGTTATTTTTTTTTCATTTACATAGGCTCAGATGGTGGAACATTTATAACACAAAAACATAAGTTTGTGTTATTTTTTTTTCATTTACATAGGCTCAGATGGTAGAAAAAGCTGAGCAAGGTTTTTGATGTTCATCTGATCAACACTAAAAAAGCAGAGCTGGGTTTTAGTGTAAAAAGCTGTGCAAGGTTTTTGATGTTCATCTGATAAACACTAAAAAACCTGCGCACCGTTTTGGTGTAAACAGCTGCGCAAGATTTTTGATGTTCATCTGATCAGCATTAAAAAAGCTGCGCAAGGTTTTGGTGTAAAAAGCTGGTTTTTGATGTTCTTCTGATCAACACTAAAAAAGCTGCGCAAGGTACTGGTGCAAAAAGCTGCGCAGGGTTTTAGTGTAAAAATCTGCGCAAGGTTTTTTTTTTATACAAATCTGATCAACACTAAAAACACTGCGTAGGGTTTTGGTGCAAAAAGATGCGAAGGGTTTTGGTGTAAAAACCTGTGCAAGGTTTTTTACATTTATCTGATCAACACTAAAAAAACTGTGCAGGGTTTTGGTGTTAAAACCCGTGCAGGGTTTTGATGTTCATTTGATCAACACTAAAGAAGCTGCCCAAGGTTTTGGAGCATGATGTTCATCTGATCAAAACAAAAAAAGTTGCACGGGGTTTTGATGCAAAAAGCTGTGCAGGGGTTTGGTGTAGAAACCTGTGCAGGGATTTGATGTTCATCTCATGAAAACTAAAAAAGCTGCGCAGGTTTATGGTGCAAAAATCTGCACAGGGTATTGGTGTTCTTCTGATAAACAATAAAAAGGTGCTCAAGGATTTGGTGTGAAAAGCTGTACAAGGTTTTGGTGTAAAAAGCTGGCAGGGTTTTAGTGTAAAAACCTGCGCAGGGTTTTGGTGTAAAAACCTGTGCAGGTTTTTGATGTTCATCTGATCAACACAAAAAATGCTGCGCAGGGTTTTATTATAAAAAGCTCCGCAGGGTTTTGATGTTCATCTGATCAACACTAAAAATAGCTTTGGTGTAAAAAACTGTGCAGGTTTTTGGTGTTCATCTGATCAACACAGAAAAAAAAAGATGCGCAGGATTTTGGTGTAAAAAGCTCTTTAGGTTTTGCATGGTTTTGGTGTAAAAACTCTGCTTTTTTTGGGAGGGGGAGTAAAGATATGTGCAGGGTTTTAGTGTAAAAAGCTCCACAGGGTTTTGGTGTAGAAAAATGTGCAGTGTTTTAGTGTAAAACCTGCGCAAGGTTTTGGTGTAAAAAGCTTTGCAGGGTTTTGGTGTAAAAAGCTGTGCAGGGTTTAGCTGTACATCTCATCAACACTAAAAAAAGCTGCGCAAGTTTTTGGTGTAAAAAGCGGCGCAGAGTTTTAGTGTAAAAAGCTAAGCAGGGATACTGTAAAATGCTGTGAAGGGTTTTCGTGTTCATCTGATCAACACTAAAAAAAGCTGCGCAGGGTTTTGGTGTATAAACTGTGCATATTTTTTGTGTTCATCTGATCAACACTAAAAAAAAGCTGGTTAGAGTTTTAGTGTGAAAAGCTGCGCAGGATTTTGGTGTTCATCTGATCAAAACTAAAAAAGCTGCGCACAGTTTTAGTGCAAAAAGCTGTGCAGGATTTTCGTGTTCAACTTATCAACACTAAAAAGATCCGATGGGATTTAGTGTAAAAACGTGTGCAGGATTTTTGGTGTAAAAAGCTGTGCAGTATTTTTGTGTTCATCTCATCAAAAATAAAACAGCTGCGAAGGGTTTTCGTGTAAAAACCTGCGCACGGCTTTGGTGTTATACCATCTGCTGTTTTGGTGTAAAAAGCTCTGTAGGATTCTGATGTAGGATTCTGGTGGTGTGCAGGGTTTTTATGATTATCTGATCACCACTAAAAAAAGTTGCGCATGATTTTGGTGTAAAAATCTGTGCAGGTTTTTGGTGTTCATCTGATCAATACTAAAAAGAGCTCCGGAAGGTTTTACTGTTAAAACCTGTGCAGGTATTTGGTATTCATTTGTTCAATACTAGGGTTTTAGTGTTAAAACCTGCGCAAAGTGTTGGTGTAAAAACCTGCGCATGGTTTTGGTGTAAAAACCTGTGCAGGGTTTTGGTGTAATAACCTCTGCAGGGTTTTAGTGTAAAAACCTGTGCAGGGTTTTCATGTAAAAACCTGTGAAGCGTGAAGCGTGAACCTGTGATGTCTTCTAATCAACACTAAAAAAAGTTCCGCAGGGTTTTGGTGTAAAGAACTGTGCAGGTTTTTTTTTTTGGTGTTCATCTGATCAACACAAAAAAACCTGTGTAGTTTTGGTGTTCATCTGAACACTAAAAACACTGTGTAGGGTTTTCGTGTAAAAAGCTGTACAGTTTTTTTTGGGTGTTCATCTGATCACCATTAAAAAAAGCTGCACAAGATTTTGTTGCAAAAACATGTGCAGGTTTTTAGTGTTCATCTGATTAACACTAAAAAAAAAAAACCTGCGCAGGGTTTTGGTGTAAAAACCTGTGCAGGATTTTGGTGTTCATCTGATCACCACAAAAAAGCTGTGTAGGGTTTTGGTGTTAAAACCTGCGCACAGTTTTGCTGTAAAAACCTGTGGAGGGTTTTGTTTTAAAAACCTGTGCAGTATTTTGGTGTAAAAACCTGTGCATGATTTAGTGTAAAAACCTATGCAGGGATTTTGTGTAAAAACCGGTGCAGGGCTTTGGAGTAAAAAGCTATGCAGGGTTTTGGTGTTCATCTGATCAATACTAAAAAACCTGGGCAAGGTTTTGGCTTAAAAAGATGAGCAGGATTTTGGTGTGAAAAGCTGCGTATGGTTTTTGTGTAAAAACCTGTGCAGGGCTTTGGTGTTCTTATGATCCACACTAAAAAAAATTGCGCAGGGTTTTGGTGTAAAAAGTTATGCAGGGTTTTGGTATTCATCTGATCAACACTAAAAAAGATGCCCAAGATTTTGATGTAGCAACCTGTGCAGGGTTTTGGTGTTCATCTGATCACCACTAAAAAAAGCTGCGCAGGGTTTTGGTCTAAAAATCTGTGCAGGTTTTTGATGTTAATGTGATCAACACTAAAAAATCTGAGCAGGTTTTTGTTGTTATAAGCTGTGCAGGGTTTTGGTGATTGGTGATTTTGTGTGGTGATTTTAGTGTAAAAACACACTAAAATTTTTGGTATAAAAAGCTGTGCAGGATTTTGGTGTTTATCTGATAAATACTAAAAAAGCTGCGTAGAATTTTAGGGTAAAAAACCTGTGCAGGGTCTTGGTGTGAAAAACTCAGCAGGATTTTTATGTTCATATGATCAACACTAAAAAAGCTGCGCAGGGATTTGGTGTAAAAACCTGTGCAGGGTTTTGGTGTAAAAAATGTGCAGGGTTTTTGTGTAAAAACCTCTGCAGGGTTTTGGTGTAAAAATCTGCGCAGGGGTTTTGTGTAAAAAGCTGCGCAGGGATTTAGTGTTAAATGCACTGCAGGGTTTTGCTGTTCATCTGATCACCACTAAAAAAAGTTGCGCTTGGTTTTGGTGTAAAAAGCTGAGGAGAGTTTTGGTGTTCATCTTATCAACAGTAAAAAACCTGCTCAGTGTTTTGGTATAAAAAGCTGCGCAAGATTTTTGTGTTTATGTGATCAACACTAAAAAACCTGTGCAAGGTTTTGGTGTAAAAAACCTGTGCAGGGTTTTGGTGTAAAAAGCTGTGCAGGAATTTTGTTTTCATCTGATCATCACTAAAAAAGCTGCGCAGGTTATGGTGTTAAAAGCTCTGCAGGATTTTTTGCGCAGGGTTTTGGTGTAAAATCCTGTGCAAGATTTTGGTGTAAAAACCTGCGCAAAGTTTTAGTGTAAAAAGCTGTGCAGGGTTTCAGTGTTAAAAGCTGTGCAGGGTTTTAGTGTACATCTGATCAAAAATAAAAAAGCTGCGCAGGGTTTTGGTGTAAAATGATGTTCAGTGTTTTGGTGTTTATCTGATCAACACTAAAATAAGCTGCGCAGAGTTTTGGTGTAAAAAGCTGTGCAGAGTTTTGGCGTTCATCTGATCAACATAAAAATAAAATCAAGGTTTTGGTATAAAAAAGATATGCAGGATTTTGGTGTTTATCTGATCAACTCAAAAAAAGGTGCACAGGGTTTTGGTGTAAAAACCTATGCAGGATTTTGGTGTAAAAAGCTGTGCAGGATTTTTGTTTTCATCTGATCAACACTGAAAAAGCTGCGCAGGGCCTTTGGTGTATAAACCTGTGCAGGGTTTTGGTATAAAAAACCTGTGAAGGGTTATGGTGTAAAAAGCTCTGCTTTTTTTTAAGGGGGGGGGAGTAAAAAAAATGTGCAGGGTTTTGGTGTAAAAAGCTGCACAGGGTTTTGGTATAGAAACCTGTGCAGTGTTTTGATGTAAAAACCTTCGCAAGGTTATGGTGTAAAAAGATTTGCAGGGTTTTGGTGTAAAGAGCTGTGCAGGGTTTTGCTGTTCATCTGATCAACACTAAAAAAAGCGGCGCAAGGTTTTGGTGTAAAAAGCTGCGCTGAGTTTTAGGGTAAAAAGCTAAGCAGAGATACTATAAAAAGCTGTGAAGGGTTTTGGTTTTCATCTGATCAACAATAAAAAAAAGCTGCGCATGGTTTTTGTGTAAAAAGCTGCGCAGGGTTTTGGTGCATAAACTGTGCAGATTTTTTGTGTTCATCTAATCAAAACTAAAAAAAGCTGCGCAGAGTTTTAGTGTAAAAAGTTGCGGAGGATTTTGGTGTTCATCTTATTAATACTAAAAAAGCTGCGCACAGTTTTGATGTAAAAAGATGTGGATGATTTTGAAGTTCAACTTATCAACACTAAAAAAGATCCGCAGGGATTTGATGCACGTGTGCAGGGTTTTTGTGTAAAAAGCTGTGCAGTACTTTTTTGTTCATCTCATTAACAATAAAAAAGCTGCGCAGGGTCTTGGTGTAAAATGCTGTGCAGGATTCTGGTGTAAAAAGCTGTGCAGGGTTTTGGTGTTTATCTGATCACCACGAAAAAAAATTGCGCATGATTTTGGTGTAAAAATCTGTACAGGTTTTTGGTGTTCATCTGATCAATACTAAAAAAAGCTCCGCAAGGTTTTACTATTAAAAGCTGTGCAGGTTTTTGGTGTTCTTTTGATGAATACTAAAAAAAGATGTGCAGGGTTTTGGTGTTAAAACCTGCGCAGGGTTTTCGTGGAAAAACCTGTGGACGGTTTTGGTGTAAAAACCTATGCAGAGTTTTGGTGTAAAAACCTGTACAGAGTTTTGGTGTAAAAATATGTCCAGGGTTTTGGTGTAAAAAGCTGTGCAGGGTTTTGGTGTAAAAACCTATGCATCATTTTAGTGTTAATCTGATCAACACTAAAAAAGCTGCTCAAGGTTTTCGTGTAAAAAGCTGCGCAGGGTTTTGGTGTAAAAAGGTGAGCAGAGACTTTGTGTAAAATGCTGTGCAGGGTTTTGGTGTTCATCTGATCACCACTAAAAAAAACCTGTGTAGGAATTTGGTTTAAAACCTGTGCATGTTTTTGGTGTTCATCTGATCAACACTAAAAAAAGCTGCGCAGAGTTTTCCTGTAAAAAGCTGCGTAAGGTTTTGGTGTTCATCTGATCAACAGTTCAAAAGTTGCGCAGGGTTTTTTTATAAAAAGCTGTGCAGGATTTTGGTGTTTTTCTGATCAACACTAAAAAAAAGCTACGCAGGGTGTTGGTGTAGAAAACCCGTGCAGGGTTTTGGTGTAAAAAGCTGAGCAGGTATTTGGTGTAAAAACCTGTGCAGGGTTTTAGTGTAAACACCTGTGCAGGGTTTTGGTATAAAAAGCTGTGTAGGGTTTTGTTGTAAAAAGCTGTGTAGAGTTTTAGTGTTCATCTGGTCAATATTGAAAAAGGCTGCGTAGGGTTCTGGTGTTCATCTAACTGATCAACTGTAAAAAACCTGCTCAGAATTTTGATGTAAAAAGCTGTGCAACATTTTGTTTTTTATCTTATAAACACTAAAAAAGCTGCCCATGGTTTTGGTGTAAAATACCTGTGCACGGTTTTGGTGTAAAAAGCTGTGCAGGATTTCTGTGTTCATATGATAAACACTAAAAAAGGTGCGGAGGGTTTTAATCTAAAAATCTGTGCAGATTTTGTGTAAAAAAAAGTCTAAAAAAAGTTTTGCAGGAATTTGGTTTAAAAACTTGTGCATTTGTTTGGTGTTCATCTGATCAACACACAAAAAAAAAGAGCTGCGCAAAGTTTTGATGTAAAAAGCTGCGTAGTGTTTTGGTGTTTATCTGATCAACAGAAAAAAAAGCTGCGCAGGGTTTTCGTGTAAAAAGCTGTGCATGATTTTGGTGTTTATTAGATCAACACTAAAAAACCTGCGCAGGGTGTTGGTGTTAAAAACCTGTGCAGGGTTTTGGTGTAGAAAGCTGAGCAGGTATTTAGAGTAAAAACTCTGCAGCGTTTTGGTGTAAAAACCTGTGCAGGGTTTTGGTACAAAAAGCAGTGCAGGGTTTTGGTGTAAAAAGCTGTGCATAGTTTTATTGTTCATCTGGTCTACATTAAAAAAGCTGCGCAGAGTTTTGGTGTAAAAAGCTGCGCAGTGTTTTTGTGTAAAATACTTGTGCAGGGTTTTGGTGTAAAAAGATGTGCAAGATTTTTGTGTTAATCTGATCAACACTAAAAAAAGGTGCGCAGGGTTTTGGTCTAAAAACCTGTGCAGTGTTTTAGTGTAAAAACCTGTGCAGGGTTTTGGTGTAAAAAACCTGTGCATGGTTTTGGTGTAAAAAGCTGCATAGGGTTTTGGTGTAAAAAGGAGTGCATGGTTTTGGTGTAAAAAGCTGTGCATGGTTTTGGTGTTTATCTCATCAACATTAAAATAAGTGCGGAGGGTTTTTGGTGTGAAAAGATGCGCACATTTTTTGTGTAAAAAAAGGTGCGCAGGGATTTAGTGTAAAATGGTGTGCAGGGTTTTGGTGTTAATCTGATCACCACTAAAAAAAGCTTCCCAAGATTTTGGTGTAAAACCTGTGCAGGTTTTTGGTGTTCATCTGATCAACACTAAAAGAAGCTGCGAAGGTTTTTGGTGTAAAAAGCTGTGCAGGATTTTGGTGTTTATCTCATCAACACTAAAAAAGCTGCACGGGGTTTTGATGTAAAAACCTGTGCTCGGTTTTTAAAAGCTGTGCAGGATTTTTGTGTTCATTTGATCAACAATAAAAAAAAGCTACGAAGGGATTAGGTGTAAAAACCTGTGCAGTGTTTTGATGTAAAAACCTGTGCAGGGTTTTGGTGTAAAAGGATGTGCAGGATTTTGATGTTCATCTGATCAACATTTAAGAATCTGCGCAGGGTTTTGGTATAAAATGCTGTGCAGATTTTTTTGGGTGTTCATCTGATCAACTCAAAAAAAAACCTGTGCAATGTTTAGGTGTTCATCTGATCAACACTGAAATAGCTGCGCAGGCTTTTGTTGTAAAAAGCCGTGATGTTTATTTATTTTTTTGGTTTTAGTGTAGAAAGCTGCGCAAGGTTTTAGAGTAAAAAGCTGTGCAGGATTTTTGTGTTTATGTGATCAACAATAAAAAAGCTGCACAGGGATTTGGTGTAAAAACCTGTGCAGGGTTTTTGTGTAAAATCCTGTGCAGGGTTTTCGTGTAAAAAAATGTGCAGGGTTTGATGTTCATCTGATCAACATTTAAAAAGATGCCCAAGGTTTTGGTATAAAAAGCTGTGCAGGTTTTTTTTTGGTGTTCATTTGAAGAACACTAAAAACACCTTTGCAAGGTTTTGATGTTCATCTGATCAACACTAAAAAAGCTGCGGAGGGTTTTGGTATAAAAAGCTGTGCAGGTTTTTTTGGTATTCAACTGATCACCTCTAAAAAAAATCTGAGCAGGATTTAGGTGTAAAAACCTGTGCAGGGTTTTGGTGTAAAAAGCTAAGCAGGGTCTTGGTGTAAAAAGTTGCGCAGGTTTTTGGTGTTCATCTGATCAACACTAAAATAACCTGTACAGGATTTTTGTGTAAAAACTTGTGCAGGGTTATCGTGTTCATCTGATCACCACTAAAGAAAGCTCCGCAGTGTTTTGGTGAACGAATCTCTGCATGTTTTTGGTGCTCATTTGATCAACACTAAGAAAAACTGCGCAAGGTTTTGGTGTTAAATCCTGCGCAGGGTTTTGGAGTAAAAAAATGTGGAGGATTTTGTTGTAAAAACCTGTGCAGGGTTTTGGTGTAAAAACCTGTGCAGGGTTTTGGTGAAAAAAAAAAAAAAAAAAAAAAACATTTTGCAAGGATTTGGTGTAAAAACTTGTTCAGGGTTTTCTTGTAAAAATCTGTGCAGGGGTTTGGTGTTCATCTGATCAATAGTAAAAAAGCTGGGCAGACTTTTGGTGTAAAATGGTGCGCAGGGTTTTGGTGTGAAAAGTTGCGCATTGGTTTGGTGTAAATCATGTGCAGTGTTTCGGTGTTCATCTGATCACCACTAAAAAAAAACTGCGCCGAGTTTTGATGTAAATACCTGTGCAGGTTTTTGATGTTCCTCTGATCAACACTAAAAAAAGCTCCGTTGAAGTTTGTTGTAAAAAGCTGCGCAGGGTTTTGGTGTAATAAGCAGTGCACTGTTTTGGTGTTCATCTGATCAACATTAAAAAAAAAAAACTGTGCAGGGTTTTGGTGTTAAAAGCTGTGCAGGGTTTTAGTGTTCATCTGATCAACACTAAAAAACTGCGCAAGGGCTTTGTGTAAAAACCTGTGCAGGGTTTTGATGTATAAACATGTGGTGGGTTTTGGCGTCAAAACATGTGCAGGGTTTTGATGTAAAAAGCTGTACAGGTATTTGGTGTTCATCTAATCAACACTAAAAAAAAGCTGCGCAAAATTTTGGTGAAAATAAACCGGTGCAGGTTTTTGGTGTTTATCTGACCACTAAAAAAAAGCTGCGTAGGGTTTTGGTGTAAAAAACCTGTCCAGTGTTTTGGTGTAAAGAGCAGTGCAGTGTTTTGGTGTAAAAAGCTGTGCATTGTTTTGATGTCTTCTGATCAAAAAAAAAAAAAGCTGCGCAGGGTTTTGATGTAAAAAGCTGTGCAGATTTTTTTTTTTTTTTTTTTTTTTGGTGTTCATCTGAACAACACTAAAAAAGCTGTGTAGGGTTTTGGTGTAAAAAGCTGTGAAGATTTTTTTTGGTGTTCATCTGATCACCACTAAAAAAAGGAGCGCAGGATTTTGATGCAAAAACCTGTGCAGTTTTTTGGTGTTCATCTGATCATCACAAATAAAAAAAACCTGTGCAGGTTTTTGGTGTAAAAACCTGTGGAGGGTTTTTGTTTTAAAAACCTGTGCAATGTTTTGGTGTAAAAAACCTGTGCAGGATTTTGATGCAAAAACCTTTCCTGGGATTTGGTGTAAAAAGCTATACGGAGTTTTTGTGTTCATCTGCTCAATACTAAAAAAGCTGGGCAGGGTTTCTTTTTGTAAAATGCTGAGCAGGATTTTGGTGTGAAAAGCTGCGCATGGTTTTGGTGTAAAAACCGTGTTCAGCGTTTCGGTGTTCATCTGATCACCACTAAAAAAAGCTGCGCAGCCTTTTGGTGTAAAAATCTATGCAGCTTTTTTTTATGTTCATCTGATCAACACTAAATAAAGCTGCGCAGAGTTTTTTTGTTCATCTTATCTATACTAAAAAAAACTGTGCAGGGATTTTGTGTTAAAAGCTGTGCAGGATTTTGGTGTTCATCTCATCCACACTAAAAAAGCTGTGCAAGATTTTGGTTTGAAAACTTGTGCTGGGATATGGTGAAAAACATGTGCAGAGTTATGGTGTAAAAAGCTGTGCAGGTGTTTGGTGTTCATCTGATTAACACTAAAAAAAACTGCGCAGGGTTTTGGTGTTAAAAGCTATGCAGGATTTTCTTGTTCATCTGGTCACCACTAAAAAAGCTACGCAGAATTTTGGTGAATAAAACATGTGCAGGTTTTTGGTGTTCATCTGATCAACACTAAAAAAAAAGCTGCGCAGGGTTTAGGTGTAAAACCCTGTGCAGGGTTTTGGTGAAAAAACGTGGGTAAGGTTTTGGTGTAAAAACCTGTCCAGGGTTTTGGTGTAAAAAGGTGCGCAGGGTTTTGGTGTAAAAACCTGTGCATGGATTTGGTGTCAAAACCTCTGCAGGGTTTTGGTGTTATAGCTTCACAGGGTTTTGAGGTAAATACCAGTGCAGGATTTTGGTGTAAAAAGGATTTTGGTGTAAAACTTGACCATGGTTTTGGTGTAAAAAGCTGTGCAGGGTTTTGGTGTAAAAAGCTGTGCAGGTTTTAGTGTTAATCTGATCAACACTAAAAAAAAGCTCCTCAGGGTTATCGTGTAAAAAGCTGCGCAGGGTTTTGATGTAAAAAGCTGCGCAGGGTTTTGATGTAAAAAGCTGTGCAGGGATTTTGTGTAAAATGCTGAGCAGGATTTTGCTGTTCATCTTATCACCACTAAAAAAAGCTGCACAGGGTTTTGATTTAAAAACCTGTGCAAGTTTTTGGTGTTCATCTGATCACCACTAAAAAAAAGCTGCGCAGAGTTTTGGCATAAAAAGCTGCGCGCACCGTTTTGGTGGTCATCTAATCAACAGTAAAAAAACTACACAGGGTTTTGGTGTAAAAAGCTGTGCAGGATTTTTGTGTTTATCCGATCAACATTAAAAACACTGCGCAGGTTGTTGGTGTAAGAAACCTGTGCAGTTTTTTGGTGTAAAAAGCTGAGCAGGAATTTGGTGTTAAAACCTGTACAGGGTTTTGGAGTAAAAACATGTGCAGGGTTTTGGTATATAAGGCTGTGCAGGGTTTTGGTATAAAACGCTGTGCAGGGTTTTAGTGTTCATCTGGTCAACATTAAAAAAGCTGCGCAGGATTTTGGTGTAAAAAGTTGCGCCGGGTTTTAGTCTAAAAAGCTGCGCAAGGATTTGGTGTAAAATAGTTTGCAGGTTTTTGCTGTTCATCTAATAACTACTAAAGTTGTGCTTTGTTTTGGTGTAAAAAGTTGCGCAAGGTTTTGGTGTTCATCTGATCAACAGTAAAAAAGCTGCTCAGAGTTTTGGTGTAAAAAGCTTTGCAAGATTTTGGTGTTTATCTTGTCAAAACTAAAAAAGCTGCGCAGGGTTTTGGAGTAAAAAACCTGTGCAGGATTTTGGTCTAAAAAGATGTGCAGGATGATCAGATGATCAGATTAGTTGATCAGATGTGTTCATCTGATCAGATGATTAGATCAGTTGATCAGATGTGTTCATCTGATCAACACTAAAAAGGTGCGCAGGGTTTTGGTGTGAAAAGCTGCGCACCTGTGCAGGGTTTTTTTGGTGTAAAAACCTGTGCAGGGTTTTCGTGTAAAAACCTGTGCATGGTTTTGGTGATCATCTGATCAATATTAAAAAAGGTGCGCAGGGTTTTGGTGTGAAAAGCTGCGCAAAGCTATGGTGTAAAAAGGTGCGCAGGGATTTAGTGTAAAAAGGTGTGCAGGGTATGGGTATTAATCTGATCATCACTAAAGAAAGCTTCGCAAGGATATGGTGTAAAAAAAACTATGCAGGTTTTTGGTGTTCATCTCATGAACAATAAAAGAAGCTGCGAATGTTTTCGGTTTAAAAAGCTGTGCAGGATTTTGGTGTAAAAAAAATGTGGAGAATTTTCTTGTAAAAAATCTCATCAACACTAAAAAAGCTGAATGGGGATTTGGTGTAAAAACCTGTGCTTGGTTTTCGTGTAAAAAGATGTGCAGGATTTTTGTGTTCATCTGATGAACAATAAAAAAAGCTGCACAGGGATTAGGTGTAAGAACCTGTGTACTGTTTTGATGTAAAAACCTGTAAAAAGCTGCGCAGGGATTAGGTGTAAAAACCTGTGCAGTGCTATCTTTTGGTTGAAAAAGATGTGCAGGATTTTGATGTTCATCTGATCAACATTTAAGAAGTTGCGCAAGGTTTTGGCGTAAAAAGCTGTGCAGATTTTTTGGTGTGTTCATCTGATCAACTCTAAAAAAAACCTGTGCAAGGTTTAGGTGTTCATCTAATCAACACTGAAAACTGCGCAGGGTTTTAATGTAAAAAGCTGTTTTTTTTTTTTTTGTGTTCATCTGATCATCACTAAAAAAAACTGCGCAGGATTTTGGTGTAAAAACATGTGCAGGATTTCGGTTTAGAATGCTCCGCAGAGTTTTAGTGTAAAATGCTGTGCAGGATTTTTGTGTTTATCTAATAAAAAAAAAAAAAAAAAAAAAAACTGCGCAGGGATTTGGTGTAAAAACCTGTGTAGGGTTTTGGTGTAAAAGGATGTGCAGGGCTTTGATGTTCATCTGATCAACATTTAAAAAAGATGAACAGGGTTTCAGTGTAAAATGCTGTGCAGGTTTTTTTTGGTGTTCATCTGAAGAACACTAAAAACACCTTTGAAGGGTTTTGGTGTTCATCTGATTAACACTAAAAAAGCTGCGGAGGGTTTTGGTATAAAAAGCTATGCAGGTTTTTTGCTATTCAACTGATCACCACTAAAAAAAAAAGCTGAGCAGGATTTTGGTGTAAAAACCTGTGCAGGGTTTTGTTGTGTAAAAACCTGCCAAGGTTTTTGGTGTAAAAAGCTGCGCAGGTTTTTGGTGCTCATCTGATCAACACTAAAATAACCTTTGCAGGGTTTTTGTGTAAAAACTTGTTCAGGGATTTCGTGTTCATCTGATCACCACTAAAAAAAGCTCCGCCGTATTTTAGTGTAAAAACTTGTGCATCTTTCTGGTGTTCATTTGATCAACACTCAAAAGAGTTGCGCAGGGTTTTGGTGGTAAAACCTGCGCAGGGTTTTGGTGTAAAAACCTGTGTAGGGTTTTAGTGTAAAAAGCTGCGCAAGGTTTTGTTGTAAAAACCTCTCCAGTGTTTTGGTGTAAAAAGTTGTGCAGTGTTTTGGTGTAAAAACCTGTGCAGAGTTTTGGTGTTCATCTGATTAACACTAAAAAGCTTCGCAGGGTTTTAGTGTAAAAAGCTGCGCAAGGTTTTGGTGTAAAAAGCTGTGCAGGGATTTAGTGTAAAATGCAGTGCAGGATTTTTGTGTTCATCTGATCACCACCAAAAAAGGCTGCATAGGGTTTTGGTGTAAAAACCTGTGCAAAGTTTTGGTGTAAAAACCTGTGCAGGGTTTTCCTGTAAAAAAACTGCGCAGGGATTGGGCGTAAAATGCCGTGCAGTCTTTTGGTGTTCATCTGATCAACACTAAAAAAGTTGCACAGGGTTTTGGTGTAAAAATCTGTGCAGGGTTTTGGTCTAAAACTATGTGCAGGGTTTTGGTGTAAAAACCTGTGCAGGGTTTTGGTTTAAAAAACTCTGCAGGGCTTTGGTGTATAAACCTGTGCAGGGATTTGGTGTAAAAACCTATGCAAGGTTTTGGTGTAAAAAGCTGTGCAGGGTTTTGGTGTAAAAATCTGTGCAGTGTTTTGGTGTTCATCTGATCAACACTAAAAAAGCTGCGCAGGGTTTTGGTGTGAAAAGCTGTGCAGGATTTTGGTGTAAAAAGTTGCGCAGGTATTTAGTATAAAATGCTGTGCAGGGTTCGGTGTTCTTCTGCTCACCACTAAAAAAAGGTGCGCATGGTTTTGGTGTATAAACCTTTGAAGGGCTTTGGTGTTCATCTGATCAACATTAAAAAAGCGGCGGAGGGCTTTGGTGTAAAAACCTTTGCAGGGTTTTGGTGTAAAAAGCTGTGCAGTATTTTTGTGTTCATCTGATCAACAATAAAAAAAAGCTGCGCAGGGTTTTTGTGTAAAAACTTGTGCAGAGTTTTGGTGTAAAAACCTATGCCTTGTTTTAGTGTAAAAAGATGTGCAGGATTTTGATGTTCATCTGATCAACATTTAAAAAGCTGCGCAAGAATTTGGTGTAAAAAGCTGTGCATTTTTTTTTTTTTTTTGGTTTGTTTTTCATCTGATCAATACTAAAAAAAAACTGTGCAGGGTTTTGGTGTTCATCTGATCAACACTAAAAAAGCTGCGCTGGGTTTTGGTGTAAAAAAGGTGTGCTGTTATTTTTTGTTGTTCATTTAATCACCACTAATAAAAGTTGCGCAGGATTTTGGTGTAAAAACCTGTGCAGGGTCTTGGTGTAAAAAGCTGCGCAGGGTTTTGGTGTAAAAAACTGCGCAGGATTTTGGTTTAGAGAGCTGCGCAGAGTTTTGGTGTAGAAAGCTGCGCAGGGTTTTGGTGTAAGAAGCTGCGCAGGATTTTGATGTAAAAAGCATGCGCAGGGTTTTGGTGTAAAAATATGTGTAAGGTTTTGTTGTAAAAAGCTGTGCAGGGTTTTGGTGCAAAAAAAACATTGCAGGGTTTTGGTGTAAAAATCTGCCCGGGGTTTCGCTGTAGAAAGCTGCGCAGGGTTTTGGTGTTCATCTGATCAACACTAAATGTGCTGAGCAGAGTTTTAGTGTAAAAAACTGTGCATGGTTTTGGTGTTCACCTGATCAACAGCAAAAAAAAACTTTGCAGGGTTTTGATGTTCATTTGATCAAAACTAAAAAAAAGCTGCACAAGGTTACAGTGTAAAAAGCTACGCACGGTTTTGGTGTAAAAAAATGTGCAGGGTTTTGGTTTAAAGACCTGTGCAGGGTTTTGATGTTCATGTGATCAACACTAAAAAAGTTGCGTAGGGTTTTGGATTAAAAAGCTGCGCAGGATTTTGGTGCAAAAAAGCTTTGCAGGGTTTTGATATTCATCTGATCAAAGGCCTGTGCAGGATTTTACTGTAAAAACCTGCGCAGGTTTTTGGTGTAAAAACCTGTGTCGGATTTTGGTGTAAAATGCTGTGCAAGGTTTTGTTGTAAAAAGCTGAGCATGGTTTTCGTGTAAAAAGCTTTGCAGGTTTTTGGTGTAAAAAGGTGCGCAAGGTTTTTGTGTTCATCTGATCAACACTAAAAAAATAACTGCGCAGGGTGTTGGTGTAAAAAGCTGTGCAGGTTTTTGGTGTTCATCTGATCAACACTTAATAAAACCTGTGTAGGGTTTTGGTTAATCTGATCAACATTAAAAAAAGTTGCGCAGGTTTTTGGAGCAAAACGCTGCGCAGTATTTTGGTGTAAAAAGCTGCGCAGGGTTTTGGTGTAAAAACCTGTGCAGGGTTTTGGTGTAGAAACCTGTGCAAGGTTTTGATGTTCATCTGATCAACACTAAAAAAGCTGCGCTGGGTTTTGATGTAAAAAGCTGTGCAGGTTTTTTTTTTTTATGTTTATCTGATCAACACTAAAAAAGCTCTGCAGGGTTTTGGTGCAAAAACCTGTGCAGGGTTTTGCTGTAAAAACCTTTGTAGGGTTTTGATGTAAGAACCTGTGCAGGGTTTTGATGTTCATCTGATCAACACTAAAAAAGCTGCGTAGGGTTTTGTTGTAAAAAGCTCTGCAGGTTTTTTTTTTTTTTTTGGTGTTCATCTGATCAACACTAGAAAAGCCTGTGCTGTTTTTTGGTGTTCATTTGATCAACACTAAAAAAGCTGTGCAGGGTTTTGGTGTAAAAAGCTGTGCAGGGTTTTTTGGTGTTCATCTGATCAACATTAAAAAAAGCTGCGCAGGGTTTTGGTGTAAAAAGCTCTGCAGGTTTTTGGTGTTCATCTGATGAAGACTTGTTATGTTTTTATGTTCATCTGATCAACACTGATAAAAGCTCTGCAGGGTTTTGGTGTAAAAAGCTGCGCAGGGTTTTGGTGTAGAAAGCAGTGCAGGGTTTTGGTGTAAAAAGCTGCGTATGGTTTTGTTGTAAAAATCTGCGCAGGGTTTTAGTGTAGAAAGCAGTGCAGGGTTTTGGTGTAAAAAGCTCCGTATGTTTTGTTGTAAAAATCTGCGCAAGGTCTTGATGTTTATCTGATCAAGCCTAAAAAGGCTGCGAAGGGTTTTGTTGCATAATCATGTGCATGTTTTCGATGTTCATCTGATCAAACCTAAAAAAACTGCGCAGGGTTTTGGTGGAAAAACCAGTACAGATTTTTTATGCCCATCTGATCAATAATAAACAAGCTGTGCAATCAGAAGAATCACTAGGATCAGAAGAAATGGCGGCGTTAATCATTTCAATATCTTCCTCGGAAGCATATTACGTCCAGTTGTTCTCTCTGGAAACATATCCTTCGTCGTTAGCAAAGTTGTCATTCGCCGCCTCGATGTTGGCTATACCAAACTCAACAACTTCTTCCAATGCAGGTACGTCGTCTTCTATCAAAACAGGAGCTGCAGGATTTCCTTTTAGTCGGCTCATATCTTCGGTTTCTCTTCTCCCAATTTCCTCTTCTTCTCCCCTCTCTAATGATTTAATGATTTGTGGGACGAGTCTCTTGAACACTACTATCGCAGGTTTTATTATTGGTTTGGTATTATTGGTTGCTCGTGACATCGAGGCTACTTAGGAAAAACCCTGCTATTTCTTGCGCGGTACGACTATGGTCCTGGTGTACTTTCTGTCGAACCGTAATTCTTCCTCCTTCTCATTGTGAGAACGCCGTCTTTTCAAAATGTAGCTGCCGCTGCTGTTGCCAGCAGGCGAAGGAGGGGCTGCTGGAGCTGTCGTGCTCGTGCATAAGAACGAAGATGTCTTGGTGGCCTGCCGTTGTTTGACGTACATCTCCAATTCATCTAGCCTATCATCGAACAGAGATGGCATAGAAACATCAGTTCCGGCGTCTTGTATCAATTCTTCTTCTAGAGTCTAGACCTATGTCCAAAACGTCTTCGTCGTCTTCCATCAAGGCCTTGGCTAGAACTTCACCAAGACGTTCTTCTTTTCCGTTGCTTGTTGCTTCTTGCTTCTTTTTCGTTGTTTGTTGCTTCTTGTTTTCTGTTTCCCTGGCAGCAGCGGCTTTGGCAGTGGCCGTTCTATTTTCTACTTCTTTCTTGGCCTTAGCGACGGCCGCGGAGCAAATATCTTCTATTCTTTCTTGGCCTTAGCGATGGCCGCGGAGCAAATACCTTCTACTTCTTTCTTGGCCTTAGCGACGGCCGCGTAGCAAATATGTTCTATTTCTTTCTTGGCCTTAACGACGGCTGCGGAGCAAATACCTTCTACTTCTTTCTTGGCCTTAGCGACGGCCGCGGAGCAAATATCTTCTACTTCTTTCTTGGCCATAGCGGCGGCTGCTGGTACTATATCTTCTACTTCTTTCTTGGCCTTAGCGGCGGCGGCTGCTCTTATATATTCTACTTCTTTTGCTTCGGCTGCCGCCAGCTCTGCCATTCTCGCTTCCGTTGCATTCTTCTTGGCCATTTCCACTCCTTCTCATATTCCCTTCTCATATTCCCTCATATTCCTTTAGGGGAAGACATATAAACGCCGTCGAGACTGCTCATAGAATCCTCCAACATTCGTCGTCGTTCTACAATTTTTCTTTTCAGGTCAGCTTCTCGTCTCATAGCATCCTTCTCCTCGGTCACGGGCAACGGACTGTTAACGCTGTTGTAAAAAGACGACTTGATGTCGGCAAATATGGCACACAGGGGGTCATCACTGTTAGGATTTTGCACGATAATCCTCTTGCTGTTCTTCTTAGCAGCAGTGCTGCAGGAGGAGGGGGGGAGACTTGGCAATATATTCTTTCATCGCCTTGACGACACTTTCCAAGTAAACTAGTTACGCAGACAGGCATTCTTTATTTTTAACCAAGTTTATGATAAACTTTGGGAGTGGAACATGGCGACTGTGACCGCGGCGAAGTACAATAAGACATGCTGGGGCTGTCCGTTGTCTTATCGAATAGGGCCCTGTACAGTTGCTTCAGCACGGTTTCTTCTTCCGTCATTTCTCGTTTCACTATAAAGACATAGGAAAAAAACTTTTTGCACGTAGAAAAGCTTCTTGTACTTACAAAATATTTCAAAGCGAGTCAGGGAAGGGGTTTCACATGGTATACAGTAAAGGAAGGGAGACTTACATGGATCGGTTTCAGATGAGAAATCTGAAACAAATGAGAAAGATTGGATCGGTTTCAGAAAGAAAAGGAACGTCCTTCGGGGTTGTTCCATTCCTGATGGCGACAAGCCTCCTTCGCTTCATATGAAGGTGGCGGTAGACCGGAGGAGGAGAAGACACTAGTGACGATCCACCTCGGCGGTAATACTGCTGCTGCTGGTAGTGGTGGTGGTAACTACGACGATGGGATGGCCAATAAGGAAGGAGACGCCCTTTGATTCTAATACCACTGCGACGGCGTTCATCTCTTGGAGGGCGAGGACTTGCAGGCACCGCAGGGATCATACTGTTATCAGTACGAACTGCGGAGCTAAACTGATGCGGGAGCCGGTTGCGCAAAGAACTTTTAAATCCAGCGATAAGGAGGGGAGTGAGGTGGGAGGAGAGGGGTAGAGGGAATGACGGTTGTAATATGATTACATGATCAATATGTGCGGGGGGGAGGGAATGATGATCATGCCGCACACTCGCCCACACACACCATGTACGTACGCACGAACACGCACATAGCTGTTTCTCATACACCAAATTGAAACACAAGCATTGTTTGTGTAAGGACAGGTCAGGGAAGGTCAAGCACTGCAGCTGTATTAACATAGTTAACGCATATAAAGCCGGGCATTTGGAACTCGGTTATTGTGCCGTCCTCATAATTAATCATTGTTTCCCTAGACAGAGTTCAGAGCTAACTTTAACTCCTAAATCTTTCTCGTACCTGTACCTACCAGAGTTTGGTTGTTTAATGTGTACCTATTGTGTGGGTTTCCTCTACCTACGCTAAGTACTTTGCATTTATTGATATTATATTGCATTTGCCATCTATCCGTCCATTCATTCATTCTATCTAAATCTGCCTGCAAGGCGATGGCATCCGATTCTGACCTAATTAATCTACCTATCTTTGTGTCATCCGCAAATTTACTAACACCACTACTAATTCCACTATCCAAGTCATTGATATATATTAGAAATAACAATGGCCCTAATACTGATCCCTCTGGCACCCCACTAATTACATGACCCCACTCGGATTTCGAACCGTTTATTACAACTCTCTATCGCCTGTCACTAAGCCATGACCCTATCCAGCCTAACACCTTCCCATCTATCCCGTTTGCCCTAACCTTTCTCAGGAGCCTTTGATGGGGTACCTTGTCAAATGCTTTATTAAAGTCCAGATATAAGATATCATAACTATCACCATTATCTACTGCCTTGTACACCTACTGTAAAAACTTAACAAGTTTGTCAGGCAAGAATTCTCCTTCGTGAAGCCATGCTGTGTCTGATTTATCAAGTTATGTTTGTCTAAATGCTCCCTAATGTTCCTCACTATTATTGACTCTAATATTTTCCCTACAACTGAAGTTAAGCTGACAGGTCTATAGTTAGACGCTAAAGTTTTATCTCCTTTCGTAAAGATGGGTACTACATTAGCCTGCCTCCACATTACTTAGCATGAAAAATAGGGCTACTAGACAGCTAGAGATGCAACATTGCGGCGATGAAAAAGAGGCGAAAGACAGCCAGCTAGAGGAGAGGAGTTGAT